>NW_026909474.1:7500-46208 GCF_033115175.1 Lepus europaeus
GGTTTAGGGGTTAGGGTTAGGGTTTAGGGTTAGGGTTAGGGTTTAGGGTTTAGGGTTAGGGTTAGGGTTAGGGTTAGGTTCGGGTTAGGGTTAGGGTTAGGGTTAGGGTTTAGGGTTAGGGTTAGGGTTTAGGGTTTAGGGTTAGGGTTAGGGTTAGGGTTTAGGGTTAGGGTTAGGGTTAGGGTTAGGGTTAGGGTTTAGGGGTTAGGGTTAGGGTTAGGGCTAGGGTTAGGGTTAGGGTTAGGGTTTAGGGGTTAGGGGCTTAGGGTTAGGGGTTAGGGTTAGGGGTTAGGGTTAGGGTTAGGGTTTTGGTTAGGGTTAGTGTTAGGGTTAGGGGTTAGGGTTAGGGTTAGGGTTAGGGTCAGGGTCAGGGTCAGGGTCAGGGTTAGGGTTTAGGGTCAGGGTCAGGGTCAGGGTCAGGGTCAGGGTCAGGGTTAGGGTTTAGGGTCAGGTCAGGGTCAGGGTCAGGGTCAGGGTAGGGGTTAGGGTTAGGGTTATGATCAGGTCAGGGTTAGGGTCAGGGTCAGGGTTAGGGTCAGGGTCAGGGTCAGGGTCAGGGTTAGGTTAGGGTTAGGGTTAGGGGTTAGGGGTTAGGGTTAGGTTAGGGTTAGGGTTAGCTTAGGGCTAGGGTCAGGGTCAGTGTCAGGGTTAGGGTTTAAGGTTAGGGTTAGGGTTAGGGTTAGGGTTAGGGTTAGGTTAGGGTTAGGTTAGGGTTAGGGCTAGGGTTAGGGGTAGGGTCAGGGTCAGGGTCAGGGTCAGGGTCAGGGTTTAGGGTTAGGGTTTAGGGGTTAGGGTTAGGGTTAGGGCTAGGGTCAGGGTCAGGGTCAGGGTCAGGGTCAGGGTTAGGTTATGCTGTTTCCTTGCAGCCCGGCCCGGCCCCTCACAGATACTCACTGTGGCCACAAACCAGCAGGTTTTTTCACCTACCCAAAAGGCGGCCATGTGCGGCCACTCCCGGGCCAGAGCCGAGGGACACACGCGCGCCCTCCTGGGCAGCCCCAGCCCGCGCAGGCGCCGGGGCTAAGGAGGCCTGAGGTCAAGAGTCAAGGTCTCGGCACCGGGGCCACCGGGAAGCCACCAGGGCGGCTGTGTCAGGCTCTCTCCTCTCGGCGGGGCGGATGGCATCGGCAGGGGCCGCCCTGGGCACCGCGGGCGTGGGCTTGGTTCCCCGCCCCGCCCCTCCACGCCAGCAGCACCCCCAGGGGTGACAGCCACGGATGCCCCCTGGGGAGGGGGGGGGCTGCTCCACGTGAGGCCCCTGGATTCAGGAAAGGCGTCTGTGTGGGGGAGGGGGCAGAGCCAAGAGCCGGGCTGGGGGCCTCTCCCGCCAGCTACACCTCCTGCCCTGAGCCTGGCTCCCTGACTCCCCGGCCACTGCAAACCCCAAATCAACACGGGGGCCCCTTCCCCATCGCTCACGAGGGACAAAAGCTGGGGCCATGGACACGCGTGCCCCTGGCCGAGGCTCGCAGGGGCCGCCGCCCCCACCCCCACCCCCACCCCACGCAGACCCTGTTCCCACCATGGTCCCTGAGGGCTGAACGCAGGCCCCCGCGGGCGACCTGGCAGGACAGACCCTCGCCCACAAGGTCACCGCGCTAACCCATGAGGCAGCCGCCCCCCGGACTTCTCTCCCTCCGCCCTCTGGGGCCGGGCAGGCACGGAACAAGGCGCCTGTGGGCGAACCACAGGGCCCCGAGAGCCCAGTGCCTGCGCCAGGGGCCGGGAAAGGACCGAGGGCTAAGCCCTGGTTAAGTCCCGGCCATCGGCCATCGGCTCTGCCTCCCACCCAGCCCCTGCTGATGGCCTGGGGGCAGCGGCGATGGCCCGAGTGCTTGGGCCCCTGCACCCGCGTGGGCGACCCTGGGGGAGCTCCTGGCTGACCCAGCCCTGGCTGTTGTGGGCATTGGGGGAGTGGACCTGCCGGTGGAAGCTTGCTCTCTCCTTCTCTGTCACGCCGCCTTTCCAATTAAAACATAATTCTTAAAGCTTCGTGGGAAAATGGAATAAAAAGGTGTTTTATGGGGGCCGGTGCTGGGGCCCAGTGGGTAAAGCCTCCACTTGCGGCACCAGCGTCCTGTGTGGGCACCGGTTCAAGTCCCGGCTGCTCCACTTCCGATCCAGTTCTCTGCTGTGGCCGGGGAGAGCAGTGGACGATGGCCCGCGTGCTGGGGCCCCTGCACCCACGTGGGAGACCCGGATGGAGCTCCTGGCTTTGGCCTGACCCAGCCCCGGCTGTTGCGGCCAACTGGGGAGTGACCCAGCAGATGGAAGACCTCTCTCTCTACTGCTGTTCAAATAAATAACGAAGTCTTTAAAAGAAAATGTTTTTGTTACCAAAAATCTTTACAATGCATGCATAGTATTCTCGTAACATACACTTTCCATAAGCGTTTTGAAGATTCCGCATATATATATATATATATATATATATATATTTTTATCTGAAGCCAGAGCAGGATCTCTCGTGTGCTTGTTCACTCCCAGACGCCCATGGAAGGCAGGGCTGGGCCAGGCCACAGCTGGCAGCCAGGAGCTCCATCCCGGTCGCCCACGTGGGTGCAGGGGCCCGAGCACTTGGGCCATCCAAGGGCCATTAGCAGGGAGCTGGGTCGGAAGTGGAGCAGCCGGGGCTCGAACCTGTGCGGACATGGCGCACCACAGAAGGGCAGAGATGCCGGCCGGGAGCTCCCGCCCAGGAGTCCCCTGGGGGTGCCATCACCGCCCCCCCAGCATGTGGGTTCCTGGTCCGGGTGTGGCGCGGGCGCCCGGCCATGGAGGGAGCCCCGGTCACGGCGCAGTGGTGGGTGGGGACGAGGGACTCCTGACCCACAGGAAATGGCCCCGTGGAAACGCCTGGCTCTCCCGGGGGAGTGCGCCAAGCCAAAGCTGGAATCCCGCCTTCCCCGGGCTTCCTGTGCAGGGCGGGGCTGGGGGTGTGGGGCCCCTGGTGCCCGGTCACGGGGCCTCCCACAAACAGCCACACTGCTGGCTTCTTCCCACCTTTGCAGGGAAGCAAAGCTGCTGATATGTAAATGAGAGGGCGGGGCCACAGGCCAATAAAACTTTATTGGCAGAAGCTGGAGGAGGGATGGAGATGCCACAGGCCCTGAGCTGGGCCGGAGGTTCCCCAGGTGAGACATTGTTTCCACGGGGAGACATTGTTTCCACTGGACACAGCCCATCCGGGTCTCCCACGCAGGTGCAGGGGCCCCGGCTCGCTGGCCATAGGGTGCACACAGCAGGAAGCTGGAACAGGACAGCGGCCAGCAGTGGAAGCCAGGCCCTCGGTGGGGACGCGGTGTCCCACCGTGTGCCACACACCTGCCCTGGCCTCCTTCTGACGTCAAAGCGTCCCCGTGGGACTTGTGGGGACCGGGGACTCCAAGGCCCCGACTGGAGCGGCGATGGAGGTGGCCACGGCTGTCACAGCCGGACAGGGAGAGACCAGGGGTCAACCGCGGGGCGGGGTGAGGGCGGCTTCAAAATTTGGGGGGTGGAGGAGGCAGGCTGGGTAAACTGGGGGGAGGGGGTGCCCACCTGCGTCCCCGGGTGCCCCAGGAGCAGCGGTCGCCGTGACAATACACCTGTCCGTTTCCCCAAGACACCACGGCAGCCAGCAGCAGCGGACCAGGCCAGGGCTCCAGGCACAGGCGGAGCTGCTCCCGAGACGCGGCCACCGGCCCCAGCCCACCTGCCGGTCTGGCCCCCGGAGCCTGAGGCATCTCCCCCTGGCTTGGTGGGGGGCTGCTTGGACATCCGGCGCCTGAGCAGACGGGCTGTGTCCACGAAGCTAGCGTGCTCCTAACGTGCGTGGGCCTCTCTGGACCAGGGGACGGCCACAGAGAGAAACAGGACCAACCCAGGATTCCCCGGGGCCATCCGTGCTGCCCCGGGGCCGAGTGGGCGGGAAGCCGGGGTCAGCAGTGGAGCTGGGCTCGAATCGCCGACACCAGCGCGGGCGCAGGCCGCAAGCCCCTTCTCGCCGGTGCAGAAACCTTCAGACGCGAGCGTGCGTGGGCCCCACACGAGGGCAGCTTGGGAGGCTCGGGGTGGGGGGGACGGAACCACAGCGCAGTGTATCTTGGGGCAAAAAAGTTGAAACCCACGCTCAGCTTTTTCATTTCTGTGAATTTTTTGAAGACCCCCCTTCCCACCGTATGCATGGGCTCCGATTTTTGGGGGGCAAGGAAACAATCCTATCTCTTTTTTTAAAGATTTATTTATTTATAGACAGTGAGAATTACAGAGTGAGGAGAGACGGGGGGGGGGGGAGAGAGGGAGAGAGGGAGGAAGAGAGAGGTCTTCCATCCGCTGGTTCACTCCCCAAGTAGCCCCAAAAGCCAGGAGCCAGGAGCTCCATCCGGGTCTCCCACGCAGGTGCAGGGGTCCGAGGACCTGGGCCATCATCCACTGCTCTCCCAGGCCACAGCAGGGAGCTGGATCGGAAGTGGAGCAGCCGGGACTCGAACCGGTGCCCACATGGGATGCCGGCATCTCAGGTGGTAACTTTACCCGCCACACTCCAGTGCCGGCCCCTAAACTTGTAATTCCATTTTCCGTGGGCTTTGAGAAGGAAGAAATCTATGTCAAACAAAGCAGCAGCAGGGCCGGCCTCGTGGCGTAGGGGGTAAAGCCGCCATCCCTGCTGGGATCCCATACGAGTGCCGGTTCGAGTCCCGGCTGCTCCACTTCCTGCCCAGCTCCCTGCTGTGGCCTGGGAAAGCAGTGGACGATGGCCCGAGTCCTGGGGCCCCTGCGCCCACGTGGGAGACCAGGATGGAGCTCCTGGCTCCTGGCTCAGCCTGGCCCAGCCCCGGTCATTGGGGCCATGTGGGGAGTGACCCAGCAGATGCAGCTCTCTATGTCTCTCCCCACCACCTCCCGTAACTCTGCCCAATACGTAAATCTTACAAACAAACAAACAGAGAAAAAGAAAACACGTGTGTGCCACCAGGGACGCGTGCACTGGACGAGGGAGTTAGCGCTCAGCGCGAAGGGCGGGCGCCTCCCCCGGGGAAGCACGGCGCTGTCCCCTCCCCCACCTGTCACCTGTGCCCGAGCCCTGCGGACACTGGGGCTGCACTGCTCTCCGGGGTGGGGTCCCCGCACCCCAGGGCCACAGTCTGCAGGGAGGGGGTGCAGAAGCCCAGAGCCCTCTCCTGGCTCCCCGGCGGGCGGCTGTGGGGCAGCTGTGGGTGGTGCACCCCGGCCCGAGCCCCTCCGTGGACACCAGACTGGCTGGGCGCCAAGGCCGCCTGTGTGGGAGGCCAGGAAGCCGGATCCACAGAGAGACATCCCAGGAATGCACATGACTCCTCTCTGGGGACGCCCCAGTTCCGGCTGAGCCCCGGCACCCCTGGCGTAGGACTCGGTCCCCGGCAAGGCCTGGGCAAGGGGTCCTTGGGACACCTGCCTCAGGCCGCGTGGCCGGGCTTGTGGTAAAACTGTCACCACTTCTGAGGGTCCCCGGAGCGCGGGTCCCGCCCCAGACCCACACCCTGGCCGTGGCCGGACCCAGGAGCTGTGCGGGCAGCAGGGGACGGGCACCGGGCACGGGGCGGGGGGGCGGCTGGCCTGGGTTGGCTTCCTGAGCCCGGGGACAGGGGGAGGGGCACAGCCGGGGACGGGGTGGGGGCAGCAGCTCCGCCTGCCGGTCGCCTGCCCCGGGGGCCGTGAGGACACGTGGGGGCCTTGCAGATGGCAACGGCTGAGGGGCGGATTCCCCGGTCCCGCCCAGGACGGGCGCAACTGGCCGGATTCTCGGTCCCTCTGCGGATGGGCACCCCGGGCTGCCGGGACAAAGAGCCACAGTGGGGGTGGGGGCCCCCCAGAGCGGCCCCTGCAGTCCTGAAGCCCACGGTCGGGGTGCAGGCTCCCTCCAGGGCCCCAGCTCCCCACAGGGACCTAAACCTCAGAGCCCTGGTGCCCGGCGCCGGGATGGGGGTGGGCAAACAGGAGACCCCAGCCCCACCTTGGCCCTGGCCTCTGCGCTCAGCCCAAGGACGCTCCCCCAGGTCCTGAGGGCTCTCACACGCCCTCTCCCCCCTGCCCAGCCCCCACCCAGCTGCTGTGGCTCAGCCCCTCCCTCCCCCAGGGGGTCCGAGTGGCAGGCCGAGCTGTCAAGTCCCAGGCTGCAAACTGTCCAGGAGAGGTGCCCAGAGAGGGCGGGGCGCGCAGAGCCTGGACCCCTCAAACCGTGGGGGGGGAGAACCTGCCCGAGGCTGTGGGGTGCGGGAGGGGCCCCGGCTGGCCCCCGAGGTCCACCACACCCACAGCTGAGGGGGCTCTAGGTAGGGGAGGCAGCCCCAGCCCCGAGGCTGGGCCCTCCCGACAGCCTCCCGCCTCCCCCCTCCCCCAGGCCTAGCCACGCCCCCTCTCTCCAGAGCTGCATGGGAGGGGCCACGTGGGGGCTGGGGACGGCTTGTGGAGGCCTGCTTGGGTGTGTGTGTCTCTCCTTAAGCCAGGACGCCGGCCGGATCCCGTGCCACCTGCTGGGATTGGGAGTGGGGTCTCAGGGACCCCAGGCAACCATCAAAGTGGAAAAGCAAAATGGGGGACATTCCGCCACAGGTGGGGGAGACAGAACGTTGAGGTCCTTAATATACAAAGAGTGCCAATGAATCAACAAAAGGTGAGCAAGCCAGCTTAAGAAAGGCGGGGTGCTGGGGCCGATCACGGGGACAAGGGCACCGTATCGGGGCAGAGTCTGCGGTGGCGCCGCCCGGAGCCAACAGCTTGGCCGCGGAGCCGATTCTCAGCGGAGACGTCGGTGAGGGGAGGCGGGCGCCAGGCACGCGGGATGCCCTGCAGCCCTAACTCTACGTCTGTCCGTCACAGTGATCTCAAAAGTGGGCACCACGGGGGGGGGGGCCTGGAGCCGCGTCCCCGCGCCCGGGGCCCAACTCCGCTTCCTACTCCCGACCCGGCTTCCGGCCACACACACCCTGGGAGGCCCCAAGTGCTTGGGCCCCCGCCACCCACAGGGGGCCTGGACGGAGCCCCGCCTCCTGGCTCCGGCCTGGGGCAGCCCTGGCCGTTGTGGGCACGCACACACATGCAGGCACACACACACAGAGACACACGGACACACACACACGCGTGTGTCTCCCATCCACTGGTTCGCTCCCTGAACGCCCGGAACAGCCGGACCTGGGCCGATCTGGAGCCGGGAGCCGGGAGCTCCACCCAGGTCTCCCGTGGGGGTCGGGGGCCGGGGCACCTGGGCCTCCCCGGGGGGCACTGGCAGGGAGCTGCGCCGGGGCGGAGCTGAACGCGGTGCAGTAGGCCACCACCTGCGATGCCGGCTTCCCACGCGGGCGCCGGTTCAAATCCTGGCTGCTCCACTTCCAGTCCAGCCTGGGAAGCGCTCGGGCCCCGGCGACCCACACGGGAGCCCCGGATGGAGCTGACCCGGCCCCGCCATTGTGGCCACCTGGGGAGGGACCCCTCTCCGTGTCCCTTACCCGTGAGTGAGTCAATCTTAAAGGCACAGGAACGCCCCACAGTCCCCAAGCACCGTCTTCCCACGGTGGGAACACCGCGGTCAGCGCGTGGCTCTGAGCCGGCAGCCGGGCTGCGGCCGTGGGAGAACTCGGCTGGCCTTGCCCTAGGTAGACAGTGGAGGGGTTCCGGGCACGGTGCCTCCAGCCTGCTACCAGCTTGAAAAACACGCACACACTCTCCTTGACCCAGGCTGGGGCAGGGCCCGCGAAGCCATCCCAGGTGGGAAACCCTCGGAATCCACCTGCCCCGCCACACGCCCCAGCGGGAGCGCCCAGCGCCGGTCCTGCCTCCTGTGACCGCCAGGCTGCCGGGGAGCTGCCCTCGCTGCTGCAGCCCAGCATTGCAAGAGAGGAGCAGACGGCTCGGCGCTAGCCCGGGACAGGACCCAAACTCAAGATCCCCACCACGGCTCCCTCTGCCGGCATCGTGGAGTCAGAATCTCGCTAAATGGACTCCTTGTGGGTCCGGGGCTGACCGTGTACCACGGTGACTACCAGCCACGTCCACGGCCCCACGCCCCGTGTGCCTGCAGGCACGGGCACGCGCACACACCCGGATGGAGCCCCTGGCTCCTGGCTCTGGATCGGCCCAGCTCCGGCCATTGCGGCCATGTGGGGAGTGACCCAGCGGATGGAAGACTCCCTCTCTCTCTCTCCCCCTCTCTCCCTGTCTCTCTCTCTCTCCCTCTCTCTCGCTCTCTCTCGCTCTCTCTCTCTCTGCCTCTCTGCCTTTCAAATAAGTAAATCTGAAAACAAAAAGGCGCTGTCACTCATGCGCTTGTCCACGCCCACCCCGCGGCGCCTCGGAGCGCGTCTTCTCCGGCCGCTGCGGGTCCCCGGCTCATCCAGCCGTGGCGACGCCGCCTCGGATGCCCGCGGCGGAGCTGGGGTTGACCGGGCACGGCCGCGGCCAGGGAGGGATGGAGGACTCCCGGCTGCTCCCGGGCACAGCCCCGGCCGCGGGAGGCCCCGTGCGGGCGCAGGGCTGGGGGTGCCGGCGCCGCCCACCTTCTAGAACGACCTTCCCATCCCGCGGCTCAGACGCCCAGAAACTCCGGGGCGGAGGGGGGCAGGGAGGGGCCTGGGGTGGGAGCCAGCAGGGGCTGCTGGGAGGGAGGGGGCCCTGGAGTGGGCGGTCTTGGCCCCGACTGCCCCCCTAGGCCTCCTGTGAGCCCACACCAGAGGGCCTGGGTTCAAACCCTGGCTCCGGCTCCTGACTCAGTTTCCCCCAGGAGGCAGCGGTGCCGGCTCAGAGTCGGGGCCCTGCCACCCATGAGGGAGACCCGGATGCACGGTCCTGGCTTCTGGCTTTGGACCCGGGTCTGGGTCCAGCTCCAGCCGTTGTGGAAATCTGGGGACCAAACCAGTGAATGGGAGCTCACCTTGCCTTCTTTCTTTTCTTTCTTTTTTAAGATTTATTTATTTATTTGAAAGTCAGAGTTACACACAGAGGAGAGGCAGAGGGAGAGAGAGAGAGAGGGAGGGAGAGAAAGAGAGAAGGTGGGGGGGAGAGGGAGAGAGAGGTCTTCCATCCGCTGGGTCACTCCCCCGTTGGTCACAACGGCCGGAGCTGGGCCGATCCGAAGCCAGGAACCAGGAGCTCCATCCGGGTCTCCCACGCAGATGCAGGGGCCCGAGGACCTGGCCCATCATCCACTGCTCTCCCAGGCCACAGCAGGGAGCTGGACCGGAAGTGGAGCAGCCGGGACTCGAACCAGCGCCCCTATGGGATGTGGGCCCTGCAGGCAGCGGCTCCACCCGCTGTGCCACGGCGCCGGCCCCATCCTTCTCTTTCGAATAAACATGATTTAAAAGATGTAGGTCTGCAGATGGAGAATTCTGGGGGAGAGGTGACAGAGGGGGCGGCTGACAGAGGATGGTGACGGACAGAGCACACGGGTACTCTCACACGCGTGTTCCGCTCACGTCTACTCCCAGGCCTGCCCCTCTGAACGCTGCAGAAACGGCTGAGCCCCAGGTGCCCGCCCCTCTCTGCCCACCCCAAACCCACCGTGGAGCCTGCGGAAGCAGCTGCGCCCGGGACCTCTCAGAGACCTGGCCACAGGCGTCCTGGCGCAACCCGGCTCTCCTCTGGGCCCTGTGACCCTCGGGCCGGACGGTTCCCGAGGGCGGCGCGTCCTGGGCCCCCAGGGAGCGGAGCCGCCACACAGCCCAGCGCCTCCTGGGAGTCAGGGCTGCACCCAGTGAGACCCTCGGGCTGGAGGTCCCACGGCGAGGCCGAGGAAGGGGCCGGCTGCAGGGGTCCGCCCCTGGAGCCCCGGCCGTAGTCAGCTCAAGGCCAGGGCTCTCTCCTGTCCCTTGGGCCCCTCCCCGCACGCCCTGGGCACACGGCGCCGAGAGGCAGATGGGCAGGCGGCTCCCAGGTGGCGGCCACCTCTGCCGAGGATCCCAGCTGCACAGACAGAGGACCCGGTGTGGGGGCGGGGTGGCTGGGAGGCGGGGGCTCCCCGGGGTGTGACAGCAGGGAGGAGGCGCCAGCGTGGGGAGGAGGGACGCAGGGGGGGGCTGCAGGGGGAGGCGGCCGAGTCAGCTCGGGGCTACACCTGCTGCTCAGGGCAGAGCGGGCGCGCGCGGTGGGCGTCTGACAAAGCCCAGGAGGCCGGGGGCAGAGGACCACAGCCACGTGGACGGCACCTCGGCCGCACGAACCGAGTCCCGGCGGAGCGGACAGGTCCCAGGAGGAGCCGGCGGCAGCCCGGGCCGCTGGGCAGCGTTCGGGGAGGGAGGCATGGACAGGTGGACAGACTGACCAGACAGATACGTGGACGGGTGGACAGAGGGATGAGCAGGTGGGTGGATGGATGGACAGACACACAGACAAGAGAGTAAGCAGGCAGATGGACACACAGACCGGACAAGTACGGAGACAAGGCAGACAGGTAGACGGAAAGGCTGGCTGGGTGGACGGAAGGACAGACAGACTGACCTACAGACAGGCAGGCGGGCAGACGGCACCCGGCTACAGCAGTCACGAGGCAGGGGCACAGGGTCACTGCCCAGCCCGGTGGGGGCCGCCGAGCATCAGCGCCCCCAGAAGCAAGGAGCGCACCCCCGGGAGCGCACCAGCCGGGCGTCCCCACCGCAGGGCAGGCGATGAGCTCCGTGAGGTCCCACGCGCAGCCCCGCCCCGCCCTGCGTGTGGCTCCTGGTCCCCGAAAGCGGGCCAGGGCCTCTAAGCCGGGAAACAGCTACTCACTCCCAGCGCAGAGCCGAGCTACGGCTCCGCCGCCGACACCACTCCGAGTGCTCAAGCCCCGGCTGCTCCACTTCCTGTCCGGCTCCCTGCTGATGCTCCCGGGAAAAGCCGGTGACGGAAGGCCTGAGTGCCTAGGCTCCCGCAGCCACGGCGGAGACCGGGACGAAGCTCCAGGATCCTGGCTTCCGCCTGGCTCGGCCCCGGCCACTGTGGATCAGAAGTGGAGGAGCCAGGACTTTGAATGGGTGCTCACGTGGGACGCCGGCGGCACGGTGCCTGCCCGAGCGCCCTCCCTCCCCACAGGTGGCCTGATCTGGCTGAAGTCCCTGGGTACCAACTGCACAGCGGTGGCCCAGGGCTGCCCAGGCTGCTTAGAGACCTGGGGCCTCTCCCGGGGAGCTGGTCTCAGTGTGGTGGACGCCACGACGGCCTTGCTTGGCCTGGTGGCCCCGTGTTCCTTCCTGGTGGCTCAGGTGTGACGCCGGCTGCCTCTGGGTCTCTCAGCGCTGTTAGCATCGCCTGGGGGAGGGTGGGGGCGATCTGCCCGCCGTCCACAGCGGGGTAGGTAACTCCTCACTGCAGAGGGCTCCGAGGACGCCCACGGAGAGATGCAGACACAGGGGCCACGTGCGGGACTGGGGACTCCACGGGGACGGGAAGGGGACGCGTGGGTGCCGGGGGCTGCACGGTGGCTGACCCTGCAGATGGGGTTTCTTGGGGGTGACAATGTTCTGGAACTAGACAGTGGTAATGGTTGCCCAAGCCCAGACAAACTAAAACCTTGGACCCACACAGTTCAAATGGGTGCCTGTCACAGCCACAAATCTTAGCACAGGGAAGCTGTTAGGAAGGACAAGGCCAACGGCGCTGTGGCGTAGCAGGTTAAAGCTCTGGCCTGCAGTGCCGGCCTCCCATGTGGGCGCTGGTTCAAGTCCCGGCGGCTCCTCTTCCGACCCAGCTCTCTGCTGTGGCCTGGGAAAGCATTGGACGATGGCCCAAGTCCTTGGGCCCCTGCACCCGCATGGGAGACCCGGATGGAGCTCCTGGCTCCTGGCTTCGGATCAGCTCAGCTCTGGCCATTATGGCTGTTTGAGGAGTGACCCAGCGGATGAGGGCTCCCTGTCTCTCTCTCCTCCTCGCTGTCTTTCAAATAAATAAAACACACCTTTTTAATAAGAGGAAGGCAGACCCGTGTGTGTCGCAGGGACACCGGCGCAGCCCCCCATTGCTCTTTCCCCACAGCCGCACGCGCCGCCCACCAGCCTCCCCCCTGCCCGTCCCGCTCCGACTCCTCGGCCAGTGCCAGTCCCGGTTTTACCTCCGGGAGCCCAGCACCAGTGCGCCGTGAACGCGTGGTTCCCCCCGCCCCCACCAGGGCGCACCTGGCGCTCTCGGTAACCTAGCAACGCGGTGCGCTCAGCCCCCAACCCAGGAACCAGCTCGGGGCGCGCAGGGCGCAGGGCTCACTCCACCCGGCCCCGCCCTCAGCCAGACCGGTGCACCTGCGCCACCAGCAGCCCGGTTCCCACGCGGGACCCAAGCTCCGACCGGGCACCCTGGGGGTGGCTGCCGCCAGGGTCTCCGGGGACCACCGTGGGCTGTTGAAAAAGCCACAGAGAGGCAGTAAGGGAGAGAGCGAGCCAGAGCGAGCTGCCATCCACTGGTTCACCCTCCAACGCCCGCAGCAGCCAACCGCCAGGGGCTCCATCCGGGTCCACCCTGCGGGCGCCAGGGGCCAAGCCCTGGAGCCAGCCACTGTGGCCGTCTGGGGAGTGACCCGGGGGATGGAAGACCTCCCTCTCTAACTCTGAATTTCAAATAAATAAATAAATCTTTAAAAAATATTACGGTGGAAAGGTTAAAAGCACGGGGTGGGGGTGGGAGGAGGGCGCTGGCTCCCCAAGGCCGGCCCCCACCCCAACGGGGACCCCTCCCCAACTCTGTTTAACAGCTTCCTCGTTTTTTAATTTTTTTTAAAAAATGTATTTATTTATTTGAAAGAGAGAGAGAGAGAGGGACAGAGAGCGAGAGAGGTCCTCCACCTGCTGGTTCCCTCCCCAGATGGCCGCATGGCCTGGGCTGGGCCAGGCTGAAGCCAGGAGCCAGGAGCTCCATCCGGGTGGGTGCAGGGGCCCGGGCCCTCGGGCCATCTGCTGCTGCTTTCCCAGGCCGTTAGCAGGGAGCTGGATTCCGGAGCAGAGCGGGGACTTGAACCGGGCACTGTGGTCGTGGGGCCGGGGCACGCTGACCAGCGACTTCACGGCCAGGCTAATGCCCCGCCCCCACGAGAAATAAAACGTCTACAGGGGAAGTGGTCGGGAACGCGCTGGTCTGCGAGGAGCCCACATAACGAAACCGAAACTGCTCTGTGCCCACGGCCGCCGTCCACGGAACGTGGGGTTTCCAGTGGGGAGTCGGGGTGTGGGTGCGCGGGGCGCCCCGGGCTCACTGGGAAGCAGGCGCTGCCTCGGCCGCCGGTCTGTGCTCCACGTGGTGAGCGGCGGGGCGCGGGGCCAGGGCTGCCAACCTGAGCTGCCGTGTGGGCATCCCACATGGGCGCCGGTTCGAGTCCCGGCTGCTCCACTTCCGGTCCAGCTCTGCTGTGGCCTGGGAGAGCAGTGGACGATGGCCCAAGTGCTCGGGCCGCTGCACCTGCGTGGGAGACCCGGATGGAGCTCCTGGCTCCTGGCTTCCGCCCAGCCCTGGCTCTGAGGATATTTAAGGGAGGGAGCCAGTGGATGGAAGACCTCTTTTTCCCACTCCTTTCAAATAAAATAATTTTTTTTTTAATTTAAAAGATGCGTGGGTTCTCTTCCCGGCTCTGCCTCTGAGCCCACTCCCTGCTAACGCACCCTGGGGGGCAGCACGCGGGAGCCCCCGGGTGCCTGTCTTGGCCCACGTGGGCATGTGGGGAGTGACGGCGCATAGCTGCCCCCCCCAGCAGACAGAGGAGCGCGAGCCAGGCGGAGAGTAGGTGGGGAGCCGGAGCAGGGGGCAGGTCTGAGGACGAAACGGGGAAAAACCCGGCCCACAGCGAGATCTGACTCAGCACAGCCGCCGCCCACGCGCGCCCTGCCCCGGCGAGACATCCAAGCCCCGGCCCGCGCGGGGGCAGGGACCCACGCAGGCCGGGGAGGCCCTCTGTGCGCACGCGCGCGCCCCGGACGGCCGCAGGTGCAGCGCCCAGAGCCCCGGCTGACGCCCGTCTGTAATCCCAGTGCAGGCACAGCTGGGCTGCTTTGCGAATCAGGTGCACGTCAGGGTCACGAGACCGGGAACGCCCGCTTCCGCCGACACCGGAGCCGGAACCAGGGGCGTGGGGCGGACGGTGCTAGGCAGCCTCTCTGCCCTGGCCTCAGGGTGGGGGTGGGGCGGCAGCATCCAGGAGCTGGGAGGTGGCCTGGGGCCCCCACAGGCCGCCCAGCTGCCCCCTGGGCCAGCACCCGGGCCTCCCCCAGACCCCGCACGGCTGCCCCGAACCCGCGCTACTTCTGACCCCTGCTTTTTCTAAACTGAGATTTGCATAACGTAAAATTAACTATTTCATTTTTAAAAAAATATTTATTTGAAAGGCAGAGTCACGGGGGGAGGAGGGAAGGAGAGAGAGGGAGGGGGAGGGGAGAGAGAGAATCCTCCATCCGCTGGGTCACTCCCCAGATGGCCACAACAGCCGGGACTGGGCCAGGAGCTCCATCCGGGTCTCCCACGCAGGTGCAGGGGCCCGAGCACTGGGCCGTCCTCCACTGCCTTCCCAGGCCACAGCAGAGAGCTGGACCAGAAGTGGAGCAGCCGGGACTCGAACCGGCGCCCACATGGGAAGCTGGTGTTACAGCCGGCTCCCTAGAGGTAACCACTTCATTTTAAAGTGAACACTCTGGTAGCATTTAGTACCTCGATCTCATTCCAGAACATTCTCGCGCCCAAAAGACAGCCTATTCCCATCAGCCATTGCCCCCCCCCCCTACAAACTCCCTTCCTGCTTCCAAGGATCCTCTGTCCTGGACGTTTCCGGTGGGTGGGGCCGCATGCGGCGGGGCCATCTGTGTCTCCCTGAGCGAGACGACCTGGGGCCGAGCCAGCGCCTCGCTCCGGCGGCCGTGCGGGCTCCCCTAGCACCACGCCGGGTACGTCCATCTGCTGTCCTCTCTGTAGGCAAAGCAGGGCTGCTCCCCCCACCCCATTGGCAGGGGGAGGAGGAGGCAGCGCTTGTGCCACTGCTCAACGGACCCCCCCCCCAGCCAGGACTCCCTGCCCAGCCGCCCCCCTCCCCCACCGTGCTATATATACGTCCTCCCTCCTCCAGCCCGGGGACCGGGGCGGAGAAGCTGGGGCCAGGCAAGGGTGAGCTCCCCGGGCACGGGGGAGGGGGTCAAGCACCCCGCTGCACACTTCTGGAAGTGTCCCCGCGCTGGGACGGGCAGGGAGGTGGCCCTGGGCCACTCTGAGGCCAGCAGCTCACCCCCTCACCGGCCGCCCTCCGCGCCGCCTCCTGGGGACTTGGGCGCTGCTCAGACTCGGTTGGTTGTGAGTGGCAGCGACGGGCACTTCCTTCCGCCCTGCCTGGCCCTGTGCCATCCTCGGGCCGGGGAGCCACGTCTTGGCCCCCTCCCAGCCCCACCTGGGACTCGCGGTGGCGAGGGATCTGGCCCTGGGCACCTGGTCCCGGCCCAGGCCAGAGGCTCAGCCGCGGCCCCCTCCCTGCTCACAGGTGGAAGCGCCAGCCCTGGGACCTCGGACATGGCCGAAACAGGAGGGGAGACACAGGTGGTGCAGGGGCTAAGCCGGCCCGGCCACCTGTGTCTCACATTGGAGGGCCCAGGCCTGAGGCCCGACCCCGGCTCCCTGCACCTGCTCGCCCTGGGAGGCAGCAGGGACGGCCCAAGTGCTTGGGTCCCTGCACCCACGTGGGGGACCGGACGGTGCGGAGGCGTTGACCAGCAGGTGGAAGGTCTGTCTGTCCAACAAGAACTTGTCAAACATGATTGGCTAACAGTTAGATGAGGGCTCGCTGGAGCAAGGCGGGCCAGTAGGATGACAGGCACAGAGAGACGCTGCGGGAGCCGGGGTGAGGTCAGGGGCCGAGTCTACAGCCGGGAGTGGCCGGGGCCGACATCACAGCAAGGGGACACCCTGGCCACCCTGGAATAATCCAGCGGGTTGGTGGCCCGTGGAGAGCCAGTGACATCACGGCACCTTGCTCACCAGAGGCGCATCCACAGCCCAGACCCCCATGCGGTGCCAGCTTGGGGAAGCGCCCAGTGAGGGCCTTGACCCGGGCACGGCCCCGTGGCCACCTTCCATCGTGACACGGGAAGGGGGGTGGCGTGCTGGCTCCTGGGACTCCCAGCTCCTGTCCGGCCGGCGGGCCGGTGCCCACAGACACGCCTGGGGCGCACTCTCGGGGGAATCCCGTCCGAGCAGCCGGCTGGACGGGCGCCCGGCCCTTCCTGAACAGGAGGGATCCGAGGCGGCGCGCTGGGCGCCCGCTGACCTCAGGGTGCAGGAATTCAGTCCCGCCAGCGTCTAGACTACCGGGTTTCTGGGACACTGCGGGGCGGCCAGGAACCGGCTCCAGCAGGCAGGACGCTGCCGCCCCCTGGTGGCCACAGCGCCCCAGGCCTCGCTGCGGGGATGGGTGAAGCCCAGGGTGACACAGAGAAGGAGGAAGAGGGACCTATCCAGGTGACGTTGGGGTCTAAGGTGGAAGCCAGGAGCTCCATCCGGGTCCCCCATGCAGGTGCAGGGCCCAAGCACCTGGGCCATCGTCCGCTGCTTTCCCAGGCCACAGCAGAGAGCTGGACCGGAAGTGGAGCAGCCGGGACTCAAATCAGCACCCCTAGGGGATGCCGACACTGCAGGCGGCGGCTTTACCTGCTACGCCACAGCGCCGGCCCCCCAAGCGGCATCTTAACACCTGTGCCAAACGCCCATCTCCCAAATCTCAGTTTTTTAATAGTGGATTGACCTTGGTCCAGGCTGTCCCCCTGGGCACTGTGAACACGGGGGCCCGGTCATTCTCTGGGGCGGGGCCGTCCTGGGCACTGCAGGGTGTGGAGCAGTGTCCCTGGCCGCACCCCCTCCATGCCAGGGGCCACACAGCCCCCAGATGTCAATCACTCAGTGACCCCTGGGGGCAGACAACGGAGGCGGGGCCGGGGGAGACCCGGAGCTAATTCTTGGGAACAGAAAAACCAGAGAGACCTCGACGGTGCCGGCGCACTCTGGCCGCTGTCTCGGGTGGAATCGCAGCGTGGGCGCTCCGAGGTCACGGCGCGCAGCGGACCACGTGCCTGGAGGGGCAGGGAGGGGCGGGGCACGGCACCGGTGCAACCCCGTCACAGCCCCTGCCCGGCTGACCCCTGGGAGCAGCTGGCAGGACAGATGTGCGTTCTCCAAACACCTGCTGGGGGGTCATCTAGCAAAACCTGAGCAGCCGTCACCGCTGTCTGCTCCTGGAAGACTCTCATCACCCCCCAAAGGAAGCCCAGTCCCCAGGAGCAGTCGCCCCCACCCCGTGGGGGCCAAGAATCCACTTCCTGTCTCTGCATCCGCCGGTGCTGGCCGTGTCCTGTCGGCGGAGCCCCCGCGCGCGGGCTCTGTGTCTGTGTCTCTCCCTGGCATGACGCCCTCCGCCCCGCCACGTGTCCGAGCCTCGCCCCCGGTCCTGGCCGCGTGGTGCCCCTCTGTGTGGCTGCCCCAGGCCCGCCCTGGCATTGGTCACCCAGCTCCCTGGGGTCATCCAGGACCTGGTGCCTGGTCCCAACACCCGTGGGGGCCTGTCCCTGCCTGGTGACAGCAGGGTGAGGGCGGGGCGGAGACAGCACCCGTGCCCAGTGGCCACGTGGACGGCGCTGGCTGCACAGGCGCCGGTTCGAGTCCCGGCTGCTCTGCTTCCAATCCAGCTCCCTGCTAAGGCACCTGGGAGAGCAGTGGAGGACGGCCCAGTGCTGGGGCCCTGCACCCGCATGGGAGACCCGGATGGAGCTCCTGGCTCTGGCCCGGCCCGGGCTGTTGTGGCCATCTGGGGCATGACCAGTGGATGGAAGACCCCTCGTTCTCTCTCCCTCCCTCCCCTTTTCTCTCTGTAACTCTGCCTTTCAAATAAAATAAATCTTTAAAAACCAAAATAAAAAAAGACGCAGCCTGGGACACGTGCGTCCCGCGTCGCAGCCCCTGGGTTTCAGTCCCAGCTCCACTCCTGGCCCAAGCTCCCGGCCGGTGCAGAGCCTGGGAGGCAGCGGCAATGGCCGGAGCGCCGGGGGCCCTGCCGCCCGCGTGGGAGACCGGGTGGGGGTGCAGCTCCGGCCCCGCGCGGCGGGCACTTGAGGCAGGAGCCAGTCCCATACGTGCACACTGCGTGGGCACAACCCCTCACCCCGGCCACGGCCAAGGCGCTTCCTGGCCCGGGGCTGTATCCCAGGGCGCCTCTGGGCAGGGGCGGGGTCCCGGGCTTCCCCCTCATTTTCCCACTTTTGGTCGTAAACGACCCTGACTTGGCTGTGATATTTTCAAGTTTTTTTTTCAAGTCCTGAATTGCTGTGCGCTTTGAACTTGTGGTTTTTACGGCACGTGGGTTAGAAGTCAACAAAGCTCGTGGAAAAAACCAAGCAAGAGCGCACGCGCTGCGTGGCCCCCGCTCCTGCAGGGCAGCCACAGACGTTGTCCGGGGCCTCGCGCACGCCAGCCGCCCACGCCCCGCCCCGGCGCGTCCCCCACCTGCACCCAGGCGGCCGATCAACAGGATGTCACAGCGGGACAGTTTCCTCCCAAAACAACCCAGAAAGACCCGGGGCGAGCGGCCAGAGGCGTCTCCAGTGTCCCGGCTGGGGGGGCTCCTCAGGGCCACGTGGGCTGTGCACGTGTCACGGGCGCCCCCCCCCCCCCCGCCACGCAGCTGGCCTCGCAAACAGGCTTCCGGGGTCACGGCCAATGTCCCCAGGTGACCCCGCCCCCCCCAGCCAAGTCCAATGCCCGCACCAAAGGCCCCACCAGCGGTGCGTGCGGGGCCCAGCGCCGGGGGCTCGGGTCCGCCACGGGCACCCGGGCCACCTCCCCTCCGGGCCTCGCCCACCCCACCCCATCCTAGCAGCTTCACGTCCACTCAGGCCCTAGAGCCGCGTGCAAAGCCCCCCACGTGTGGCCATTTGTCGCGGCAGCCACACGACCCCGGGGGAGCCCTCTTCTCCCCCCCCCCCCCCCCCCCGCTCCCGAGGACCCAGCGGGGGCCCGGCCACCGTCACCATCCCCGCACAGGGCTCGCCCGGCAGCTTCGTGTTTCCCCGGGTCCACACGCGCCCTGCAAGCCGCTGCTGCCGGAGGCTCTGGGCTTGCGGAGGGCGCGGGGCCAGACAGGACCCTGGGGACGCAGCGCACCCAGGGGACGCCCGGACACCACACCCCCCGCTGCTTCCCGGGAGGGGAGCCAGAAGCTCCATCCGGGGCTCCCAGCACCTGGGCCGTCGGTGCTGCCTCCTGGGGTGCACCTGCGGGGAGCCGGGTGGAACGCGGAGCAGCCCGGATCGAACGGGCGTCGGAGGCATGGCTTGGCCCAGGATGCGGGTGTCAGAGGCGTGGCTTAACCCAGGGTGCGGGCTTCGGGGGCGTGGCTTAGCCCAGCGCGCCACAACGGCCCCCAGGGCCATATCTCGCGACACCCAGAAGTTTGCTTTTCCTCCTAGAGGTGTGCGGGCCCCCGGGGAGGGTGGCGAGCAGGAGGCTCGGCTGGACGCCCCCGCGTCCCGGGCGGCAGACAGCTGACCACGGCTGGGCCGAGGGGGTGAGGCCAGACACAAGTGCGACCTGTGCCCTGGCCAAGCACAGAGGCGGACGCTGGACGCGAGGCCCGGGCTCCGGTGCACACAGCAGCCGCTCGCTGGAGGCAGCCCGGCAACCAGAGACGGCCCAGGACACACACGGCCGAGGCCCACCCGACCGTGGACTACTACTGTGCCAGGAACAAGATGGGGGCTCTGACACCTGCTAGGGCGTGGAGGGGCCCCGAGGATCTCACGCGCGCACACACACAGCTCCCCACCTCCGGGGGTCCCTGCAGTGCTCGGATCCCCAGAGACAGGAAGGGGGCTGGGGAGTGGGCGTTCCCTGGGCACAGGGCTTCAGGTGGGGACCGGGAGAAGGTTCTGGAAACGCACGGGGGGGGGCTGCCCAGCCGCGGGAAGTGCTCAGAGCCACAGAGCTGCGAGGGCTACGTTTCACACATCTTACCGCAGCTCAAGTAGAGGGACGTCCTCCCTCCAGCCCCGGTTTTGTCCCTGGCACCGCCGCAGGGCCCCGGGCACGGTCAGGCAAGGTCAGGCACGGTCAGGGCACGCAGCGCGGCCGCTGGCAGGTGCGGCCCCCGGCGGCTGGGCGAGGTGAGCGCCTCCTAGCGGTCGTCTGGGGTTGGCGTCCGGACCCTCTCCTGACTGCCGCGGGGGCGGGCCGGGCCGGGCAGCGTGGGAGCCGGGACTGCTCCGGGGCCCCACCGCAGCCCTTCCAAGGGCCCCCGCCGGGCTCCTGCTGCCGGCTTCGGCTTCGGGGGGGCGCGTCAGGTCCCTGGGCCTCCCAGGAAGTGGCGGGTCAGCCCCCTCCCCTCATCTCGCACCGCTGCCCGCAGCCTCCACTCCTGTGTCCTTAGTGACACAGATGCCACCTCCTCAAGGGAGCCCGCCCTGACGCCCCACAGCAAAGCCCCGGGTGTGGGCCCCTGCATCTGCTGTGTGTGTGGCCGTCACGGCTGGGGGTACCCCTGCCACGGGGTGCGTGGGGACCACGGACGCCGCTCACCCCCCACCCCACGGTGCCCGAGACGGCTCCACAGCGGTGAGTCGGGAGCGGGGGTCCAGCCCCGCCCAGCCCGAAGGCCGCCCCAAGGGTGGCCGGCTCCCAGCCCTGCCTGTCCCCCTCTCCCCCCCCAGCCCTGAATCAGCCTGGCTGCGCCGGTCACCCCGCAGGGGACAGATCAGCACGGAGCTGACTCAGCGGGGAGCCCGGCGGGAGCCTCATGCTGTCCCCCACCCCGTGTCCCGGACAGCGGTCACTCCCCACACCATCCCTCCCTCTCACTCGCTCTAGAAACCTCCGGCCTCCGCGGCCCGGGGCTGGATATCTACCCCCCCCCCCCCCCGCCAGGGAGCCGGAGAGAACAGTGGGCAGCGGCCCAGGCTCCGAGGTTTCCGGCAACACTGGGGCGCCCGGCGCGAGTGCCCAGCTCCACCCCCTGTCCGGCTCCCACGGGGGCGCCCCGGATGGAGCTCCTGGCTCCTGCCCAGCCCTGGTCCTGTGGCGTCTGGGCAGTGACCAGCGCACAGGACTCCAAGTTTTGCAAACTAGGGGAGAGCGCAGGTCTGCGAGCTCCCTGCACAGCTCAGTGACAGGTGCGCAGGAGGGGGCAAAGGTCACGGTCACCTCCTCCCCGGTGCCCACTGAGCGGGCAAGGGCCCCGTGGCCCCCAGCTCCCAGCAGACCCCGCCTCGGCCCTGCTCGGCTCTTCCCCGCCCACCCCGCCTTGGGGTGGGGGGCTTCTGCAGAGACCCCAGGAGCTGGCCGGGCAGGGACCCCGCTGGAGCTGGCCGCCACCGGCCCATGCTGGCCATGCCGGCACGGTCAGGCGGGCTCCCAGAGGCCGGGCGAGGGCCCTGGGGGGGGGGGGACGTGGCCCCCGCCGGGCTCCCCCGGCCCCCGCCGCCCCCGGCCCCAGCGCTCTGACTCCGCAGCTGACCGCGCCCCGCCATGGTTGCCTAGCCACGGGCACGCTCCCCGCAGGTTCCCACGGCTGCGCAGGTGCCGCCTCCTGGCCGCAGTCCCCTGGGCGCCTCCTGGGCGGGGGTCGCCACATTCTGGCTCCAAGAACCGGACCCGGGCCGCTGACGGCTGGGGCAGCCCGGGAGGAGCCTCCCCCCTCCCGGGAGGCTGGGTTTGTTTGGGGACCTTCGGGGGGGGGGGAACCACGCATGGTGGGGAAGGCGCGGGGTCCCGGTCACACCTGAGACGGGCTTGCGCGAGTGAGGGGCCCCCGAGCCTCCGCACTTCTGATGCCCTGAGACGGCCCCGTGAGACCCCCGCCCACGGAGGGCTTGGGGCTCTGCGCACGGCGAGGCCCACCTGCGGGGGCGGGGCCCGTCTACACCGCCTGCCCCAAGCGCTGTGCGCTCTGCCTGGGGCCGGCAGGGGGCAGACTCCAAAGTCCACCCCTGGGGACCCCTGCTGGGAGCACCAAGGTCGCGTCCCAGAGCCCCTGGGAGGAATCTCATGTCCTCGTTGTGAGGGCGGTACCAGCGAGGCGCCCGGGATGACATAACAGCGCGATGACGTAACAGCGCGATGACGTAATGGCACCATGACATATGCTCTGTGGGCCCCAACCCTGGAGAGCTGAGGGCGCCAGGGCCGCCGCAGGGCTTGGCAGATGTTCCGTGGGTGTGGACACACGCCAGGGCCGCTGGCCACTGGCCACTGGCCACCTCCCTGGGGATGTCTCCCCCAGCTGGGGGCCCTGCCCACCCCAGAAGCTCCGGGTGGGGCAAGCGGGGTGAGCCGGGGCGGGGGGACTCAGGCCCAGGGGCTGACCAGCACCCCCAGCCCCTCCCGGCCGTCGGGCCCCGGCTGTGTCCCGGGGGATGCGGCTGTGCCGGGGGGAGGGGTGAGCTCCGGGCGTGCAGACCCCCGACTCCGCTGCTGGGGGCTCCCTGGACGGCCCGGTGGGCTCTGCATGGGGCCGACGCCCCCACCGCTGGGCGACCCCCGGCTCCCGCCCCGCGTGCCCGGGGTGCAGGCTTCTCACCGTCGAGCCGGTACAAAGCCAGGCAGTGGTAGCCCCGGAGCTCCGAGGTGGGCGCGGGGCGGACTGGAGACATCGTGGGGGTGGCCCACGGGCCCGCACCTGCCCCCGCCGACACCCCTGCGGCCCCTTCCCTCAAGGTCGGGCCACCGAAGCGCCTCCGTGGGCCTCCGCCGCCCCCTAGTGGCCGCAGGTGGTAACAGCAGCACCAGCTGGGCTCCGCCAAACTCCAAGCTTTTCGCCTTGAAAAATCACAGTAGCGGTGTGGGTGGGCGCTTGGGGCAGCAGGTGCGGGCCTCGGGGGCGCCCCACCCCACGCTGGGCCATCAGCGGTGCAGCGGGCTAAGCAGCCGCTTCTGACGTCGGCACCCTGTATCAGAGCGAGGGTTCGAGTCCCGGCTGCTCCGTGTCGGATCCGGACCCTGGGAGCCGGGCTGTGTGCTGGGGGTGGGGGGCTTGAGACATGGGGCCGCGTGCCAGGGTGCCAGGCGCCTGGGGCTGGCCGGCCCTATCAGGGAGGCGGTCCTGGCTCAGCTCGGGCCCCAGACTCCCTGGGGCCCCACCCGCAGGCTGTAACGCAGCAGGAGACCCCCCACCCGCCCCGCCTCCCTGCCCAAAGGTGACAGATGCCAGCCTCGGCGGTTCTGTGACAGTAGAGGCCACGTGGGCAGGGCCCACGGCCCCCGACCTCGCGCCACCCCAGCAGGGACCGCAACGCGCCAGTTCAGCGAGCGACCGGCAGGCGGCGCAGCTGCGCCTCTGGCCCGCCCCGCGGGGTCTCGGGGACCCTGCCCCGGCTGGGACGAGCCAGGCACGCGCTGCCCCAGCGGGGTCCCGCCCTCGCGCTCACCTGTGCGGGTCCGGCCGCCTGCAGCACCCAGGTCCCACGCCGCGTGCGTCGCCTGGAAGACAAGCGCAACGCGTTAGCTCCGCCCGAGCACGCGGAGGGCCCCTGGCAGGTGCCCGAGCCCGACGTGGGGCGGGGCCGTCCCGGGCCCCACCCACCGCAGGCCACCGAGGTCCGAGCGCACGGCCCAGCCAGCGTCGGCTGCTGTGAAGTCACGGGCGGTGGGGACAGCACGGGGGCCTCCCTGGGGACGGGACGTGCATGGCAGAGCCCTCCGGGGCCCGGCCCGGCCCAGAGAGCCTCCGCAGGACCCGGCCAGTCCCCGCCGACGCCGACCGGGTCCCAGCAGCGAGGAAAACCCAGACGCACCGTCCCGGCCGGCAGGAGTGCGAGCAGGTGCACCACGCGGTGCCACCCAGCCACGACGGAGCAGACGCGCCCACAGAATCGCACCTGCCAGCGGCTTCTCGGCCCGCGGTTGCAGCGGGCGCCACCCGGAGGGGCAGCGGGCAGCTCCTGGGCTTGCTTCGCCGCTGCTTCAGCACCCAGAGGCGCCCTGACTAGAAGGTTCGCTCAGCTCCGGGCTTCAGCGCCAGCGTGGAGCGCAAGTTCCCACTGTCACCTGCAGGTGGCGCCCCAGCCACAGAATTCCGGGGACCGGGGCTGGGCAGCCAGGGTGGGCAGAGGGGATGGGGGATGAGAGGGCCGGAGCAGCGGGGCCAGCCTGGCCGCCAGAGGCCAGGGCTGCCTGCCTGGGCCTTGCAGGTGCAACTGACACAAAACCCTTCCCTTGTCTTCTGAGGAACAGAGAGAGAAGCGGACATCGCTCGGCTCCCAGCTGCCCCCCTAGATGCCCGCAGTGGCCAGGGCTGGGCCAGGCTGGAGCCAGGAGCGGGGCCAGGACTCCTCTCTGGGGCTGCGTCACGGCGCATGCGCACACCGGACGCCAGCGTTACCAAGGCGACGACAACGCGTGCCGGGCGACTCGCTGGCGTGGGCCACGCTCGCACTCGTGCAGCCAACACCTTCAGTTCTAGAACGTTCCATCGCCCAGGAGCGACCCTGTCCACTTCCTGTCGGTGGAGGCCCGCACGGCGCGGCCTCTGCACCGCGGCTCTCCCCGGCGTCGCGCCCTCGGGGCCCCCTCGCCGGTCCCCGGCAGGGCATGTGCCCCGTGCGCGTGGACCTCTAGGTGGGCGCCGGGGGCACCCGCGTCTCACGCCCCGCTCTGAACGGTTCCTCGCTCGGCCCTCACAGCGGCAGCCGAAGCCCCCGCGTCCCCAGCGGACAGCTGTCACCAGCCACGAGGTCACTGCCGCAGACCCCCTGCCCGCCCCCGGGGTCCGCGGTCCGCCCCAGACCAGCGCAGGCCAGGATGACCCACGTCCCGCGGCGCCGCCCACAGGGCCCGGCGCTGCACCGGCTGGCGCCAGCGTCCGCGTGACCCCCGCCTCGCTCCGCCTCCATCTGGATGCATCCCACACCCTGGGGCAGTGGCAGCGGCCGGAGGACGGGGGAGGGGCGCTCCCCCTCAGCGGGGCCCACGCAGAGCCAGGGACAGGGAGAAACGTGGGCACCGTGTTCAAGGTCACTGTGACCTTCAGGCACCCAGCAGGCAGAACAGGCACAGCCACGGGCCACGGTGCACAGCCAGGGCCACGGTGCAAGACAGGGCCATGGGCCACGGTGCACAGACACAGCCACAGTGCACAGACACGGCCACGGTGCAAGACACGGCCACGGTGCACAGACACGGCCACGGGCCACGGTGCACAGACACGGCCACGGTGCACAGACACGGCCACGGTGCACAGACACGGCCACGGTGCACAGACAGACACGGCCACGGTGCACAGACAGGGCCACGGTGCATAGACAGACACGGCCACGGTGCACAGACAGACACGGCCACGGTGCAAGACACGGCCACGGTGCACAGACAGGGCCACGGTGCACAGACAGACACGGCCACGGTGCACAGACACGGCCACGGTGCACAGACAGACACGGCCACGGTGCACAGACACGGCCACGGTGCACAGACAGACACGGCCACGGTGCACAGACACGGCCACGGTGCACAGACAGGGCCACGGCTGCAGACGGAGGCGGGGCCACCATGTGTGGAGTGACCAGCAGCTGGACGCTGCATCTCTGTCTCTACCTTTCAGATAGATAAGTGGATGCATTTTTAAGAGGCCGAGTGTGGAGAGCACGTGGTGGACACGAGGCCGGGCGGGGCCGCGTCCACAGCAGCGAGGGCGGAGGCCCCGAGTGCCGTCCATGGAAGACCGTCCACGGCACGGGCACTCCTGGGCCTGAGCAGCGCGAGGGTCCTTCCGGGCCAGAGGAGAAGATGCAAAGCGACAAGCAGCCCCAGGCGGGGGGGCCTCCCTCTCCCAGGGTGCTCCGGGGGGCCCGGCGTCCTCTCCCAGGGTGCTCCGGGGGCCCCGGCCTCCCTCTCCCAGGGTGCTCCGGGGGGCGCGGCCTCCTCTCCCAGGGTGCTCCGGGGGGCCCGGCCTCCCTCTCCCAGGGTGCTCGGGGGGCCCGGCCTCCTCTCCCAGGGTGCTCCGGGGGGCCCGGCCTCCCTCTCCCAGGGTGCTCGGGGGGCCCGGCCTCCTCTCCCAGGGTGCTCCGGGGGGCCCGGCCTCCCTCTCCCAGGGTGCTCGGGGGGCCCGGCCTCCTCTCCCAGGGTGCTCCGGGGGGCCCGGCCTCCCTCTCCCAGGGTGCTCGGGGGGCCCGGCCTCCTCTCCCAGGGTGCTCGGGGGGCCCGGCCTCCCTCTCCCAGGGTGCTCGGGGGGCCCGGCCTCCCTCTCCCAGGGTGCTCCGGGGGCCTGGCCTCCCTCTCCCAGGGTGCTCCGGGGGGCCCGGCCTCCCTCTCCCAGGGTGCTCCGGGGGGCGCTCCGGCCTCCTCTCCCAGGGTGCTCCGGGGGGCGCTCCGGCTCTCCAGAAGCTAAACAGCTCTGAGCGCTGCCGGTGCTGCAGGGACAAACGGGGCCCGGATTGCGGGGAGGGGGCGCGGGAAGGGCCTGGCTGGGGACAGCAGACGCCTTTGCAGCAGCCCGCGGCGACAAACACCCCCCATGGCGGCACCTGGCTGCGCCCCTGTCCCCCACGGCCACAGCGTGGCGGGGAGCCCAGCCCGACACGCAAACCCCACTGGGCGAGGCACAGCACACAGAGCGCCTCTGATCCAGTCCCTGCCGTGGCCTGGGCGAGCAGCAGGGAGGGCCCACGTGCTGGGCCCGGCACGCCTGGGAGCCCGGCACCGAGCGCCCGGGCTCTGCAGGGTGGGGGCGACGCCACCCCCATGAGCCATGGCCACAGAGGTCCTCAGTCCCCTGGGGACAGGACCACCCGGCGCGGCGAAGGGCGTGGCCTCTCTCCCGCCCCCCACCCCACCCCAGGGCCGCCCCCGTGAGCCCCTTCCCTCCCACGCCGACACCTCCCGGCCCGGTGCGCAGGGGCGCGCGGCACAGGCGCGGAGGGTACGATCTAAAAATGTCACCGCCACGCGCCCGCGGCAAGGGGAGAGCAGCTGCCTGGGCGGTGGGGGCAGGGAGCCGGCAGTCACGTGGCGGCCCAGGCCTGACCCCGGGCTGGGGGTCAAAGGTGCGGTCACCGACACCGAACCCTCCCGGGGGGAGCCGCGGCCGCTGACCCCCGGGGCCATGCGGGCAGTTACCCGGCTGGCTTTTCCAAACGATGAGAGCCAGGCCTCCCCGGGCTCCGAGCTGGCTCCCGCGGGGTCACTGCCAAGGGGACGCCGTCCTGGGCATGCAGTGTCCCTCTCTCTCCCCACTCTGAGCCGGGAGCGCCCCTGGGTGTGCCAGCCACCGCCGTCCCCAGACATGGCCCAGCGTCCCCCTGCCGAGCTGGCAGTGGCCCCCGCGCCCGCCGCCTGGCCCTGCACACGGCGACGGCTCGGGACGGGAGGCGGGCAGTGTGCAGACCCCTCCGGCTTCCACCCGAGCGGGGTGCGGTCAGGCACGTCCCAGCCTCACCGTTCCGGTCTGTAAAATGGGCCTTGGATGCGGCCCGTCGCTCAGAGCACGGAGCCGAGTCCCGGGAAGCCGCCCAGCTTGTGGCTTCCGGAGCAGCCACGGAGCTTGGGCTGCCACAGGCGACTGCAGCTCCCAGCTCCTGGCTTTTGCCGAGTGAACCAGCAGACGGAAGACCTCTCTCTCTCCTCTCTCACTCTGTCAATCCAAGAAAAATAAAACTTTTAAACCACCCTTGCTTCTATTTTAACCTCTTTATGATGGCTTGGTTTTAAGGTCCTGGGACAGAAATGGACGGGGGCAGGGGGAGGTGGAGGTGGGGGTGGGAGGTGGGGTCAGGGGGTGAAGCTGCCAACTGGGAGGCCAGCGTCCCACCCTGGAGTGCCTGGTTCCAGCTCCGGCTGCTCCACTTCCCAGCCAGCTCCCTGCTGTGCCCACGTGGGAGCTCCCCCCTGTGCCCACGTGGGAGACCCGGATGGAGCTCCTGGCTTCAGCCCAGTCCAGCCCTGGCCATTGTGGCCATTTGTGGAGTGAACCAGTGAACGGAAGACCTCTCTCTCCCTCTCTCTCCCTCCCTCCCTCTCTCCCTCCCCTCCTTCTTCCTCTCTCTCTCTCTCTCCCTCTCCCTCCCCCCTCCCTCTCCCTCCCTCTCCCACTCTCTCTCTCTCCCTCCCTCTCTCTCCCTCTCCCACTCTCTCTCTCTCCCTCCCTCTCTCTCCCTCTCTCCCTCTCCCACTCTCTCTCTCTCCCTCCCTCTCTCCCTCCCTCTCTCTCCCTCTCCCACTCTCTCTCTCCCTCCCTCTCTCTCCCTCTCTCCCTCTCCCACTCTCTCTCTCTCCCTCTCTCTCTCTCTCCCTCCCTCTCTCTCCCTCTCTCTCTCTCTCCCTCCCTCTCTCTCCCTCTCCCACTGTCTCTCTCTCCCTCTCTCTCCCTCTCCCACTCTCTCTCTCTCCCTCCCTCTCTCTCCCTCTCTCCCTCTCCCACTCTCTCTCTCTCCCTCTCTCTCCCTCCCTCTCTCTCCCTCTCCCACTGTCTCTCTCTCCCTCTCTCTCCCTCTCTCTCTCTCTGACTTTGAAATAGATGAATCTTAATCAGAGACGTGGATCCTGAGGACGTGGGCTTTGGCTACCGACATGTCACGCCGACAGCCGGGCCCGCGGCGTGGGGCACACGGGGCCTGTGCACCGTGACACCGGTCCCCTGCAAGTCGGAGCCGATTCCAACAGGAAAAGTTCATGCAGGAGAGGTGGGGGAGGGGAGGAGCGGGGAGAGGCAATTAGCTGTGCGCCAGGGAACAGAAGTCCGTGACAGCATCCGACCCGGACGTTACATAAAGCCCGGAAGAGAAAGACGCCAAGGGCGGGATATGCAAATTGGCAGGCGGAGCCTCCGGGGGCAGCAGTGGGGGCTGAGGGGTTCTCCTCCCTGCGCCCCAGTTCCATTTCCCGACGGCCCTGGGGCCCCTGGATCGATGGCGGTGCCTCGGGTCACAAACCTGGCTGGTGGGGGGGTCCAGGAAATGCTTGCATCGGGGTGGAGTGAATGCACAGAAAGTTCTAGAAAACCAGAGAGCCGCCTTTGAAGACCCCTCTGCGGGCACTCCCACCGACACCTGCGTCTGCACCTCTGGGCCGGGGCCGTGCTGGGTGCTGCGGTGGGTACGGCAGCCTCTGTGGCCTCCCAGGCGTGGCCCTCACTGTCCAGAGTCCCCCGGGGAGTCCAAAGACGCCCACTCTGACCCTCCCAGCATCCCCGGGCTAGCAGCGGGCTGAGAGCAGACGGGGCGGCCCAAGGTCGCTGACGCAGGAGGAAGGGGCCGCCCACGGAGATGGCGATGCGATCGCCCTGTGCCAGGCCCTCTGCACGTGCGTGTCGATAAAGCTTTATTGAGACGCGGCCCTGCCGATGGCGCTCTGTAGGAGAACCTGCTGACCCCCGTGGACACAGCCCCGACCCGCTCAAGGCCCCTGGGCGTGAGCCGTCCACAGACGCGGCGAACACAGCCCTGCTCGGACCCGGACTGATTGCGCTGCTCCGGCCACGGTGACCGAGCAGCCCTGGGCGCTGGGGACCCTCCGGCTCTCTGCATTCCGGGAGTGAGGAGGCCGAGCCCCCGGTGGGTGCGGGCCCGGGGCGGAAACACCCAGCTCATTCGCAGGACGAGGTCCCAGCCCGGGGGACGCGGCCCAAGCTGTCATCTCCCTGGGTCTTAGCGGGAGGGGCTATGCTATCAAACGCGTCGGGACAACTCAGACCAAGGACTCAGAGTGCTGACGGACAGGCTACCCGCCCCCCACGCACATCTGCCTGGCAGCCCGGGGCAGCGGGGACTGTGCGTGATGGGCCCGGAGCCTGTGGCCAGCTGCCGCCTGGGTAAACACCCCGGCTGAGACGAGCCGCGGCTCCCAGCCTCTTCTCGGGGGGGGGGGGGGCACGGTCAGTTTGTCCAATGCACCGTGAGGCTCCCCCCAGTCTCGGCTCACCCCCCACCCCCCCCCAACTTGAAATCAAAGCCACACGGGGCCGGCGCTGTGGTGCAGTGGGGAAAGCCGCTGCCTGCAGGGCCGCATCCCATAGGGACGCCGGTTCGAGTCCCGGCTGCTCCACTTCCCATCCAGCTCTCTGCTGTGGCCTGGGGAAGCAGCGGACGATGGCCCAAGTGCTTGGGCCCCTGCACCTGCGTGGGAGACCCGGGTGGAGCTCCTGGCTCCTGGCTCCTGATCGGCACAGCTCTGAATGTTGTGGCCACCTAGAGAGTGAACCAGAGGAAGGAAGACCACTTTTTCCCTGCCTCTCTCCCTCTCCTCTCTGTGTAACTCCGACTTTCAAACAGCGGAGCGGACAGCCCCCGCGGAGGGGAGACCCAGTGAGGCAGAGCTGGAAGGGCCCCAGGTCCCGAGGCGGCTGCCAGCTCCGGCCGTCACCGGCCACGCGGGCCGCTGTGGTCACCGGGCTCTATACCCAGCTTGGAAACCGAGCTGCTGCAGGCCATCACAGCCACACTCACCCAGGAGACACCGGACTCCATCGCGCTCCCCACTGAAGACAGAGCTGTGATGACCCCCCCCCCCCCAGCCCCCAGCATACAGGGCGCCGAGCCCGGAACAGGTACCTCCAGGTCGTCCCCACACCCTTGGGCCTGGCCCTGTTTGCAGCCGTGCCCACCGTGCACCAGCCGGACATGCCGGTGGAGGCAGACCTCAGCTGGGAGACACACACCCCGAGGGGGCACGGCAGCCCCCCCACCACAGGGAACCCCAGCGCTACCCCCGTGAGCCACCGCGCCACGGGGCCCCGGCTCTGACGAGACACCCAGGTCCCAGGGGACGCTGCCAAGTTTTCCAGAAAGTTCTGGAGAATTCCGATTGTTAAGATCTCACAATCTTGTCCACGGGAACCAGCGGCTGTGGCCCAGAGCGAGAGAGGCGCCTGCAGGAGGGCGCAGGCAGCTCTGTGGGGCGGCCATGGTGCACCTGCCTCCAGCCTGGGGGCTGCTGGGAGCCCCGGCCCAGGGCCCTGTGCAACCACAGGCAGGTGAAGACGCGGGGACCCCCGGGGGACCCTGCGCCCCGTCTGGCGACACCTGTGGGTGGACTGGCTGGGAAGAACCCCACCCTCCAGCCCCCCCATTCTCCTCTGGAGACGCTGGGCAGAGCAAGCCCCGCCCACACACTAGCTCGGACCACGGCTTCTAGAATGGCCAGAGAATAGATTCCTGTCTCTGTGTCCCCGGGTTGAGGCCACGTCGTAGATGAACCCACTTGCAGTCACCCAGATGCCCCCTCCCCAGGGGGACCCTCGCAGCCCCAAGGCACGATGGGTGAGCACTGCACTGTGCCAGGACTCACGTCCCTGCTCCTGCTCCCGTGCCTGGGAGGCAGCAGGGACCGCCGAGTGCTGGGCCCTGCACCCGCGTGGGGGACCCGGATGGAGCGCCCTGCTCTTGGCTCAGCCTGGCCCAGCCCCGGCCGCTGTGGCTGCCTGGGGAGTGACCCCGCGGGTGGGGGCTCTGTGTATCTGTGTCTTTCTGCCTTCCAAGTAGAACATTCCAGAAACGGCTCAGCGTGGGGGGACGCCGTGGGAGGGGTCTGTCACCCGGGCGGGGGGAGGGGAGGGCTCCAGGCCGCTGCGGCCCGGCAGGAGGGGGTGCAGGAGCCGCCCCTCCACCTGCAGCCTCCCTCCCTCCGGGCCGCGGACTCTCAGGGCAAGGCGCTCTGCTGCCCAGGACCGGCCCGCGCTTCCGAAGGGACTCCCGTGTCTTCATCACAGACCCGAATCTGTGTCACCACCGTGGGGGCCACGCCGCTGCTTAATCACACTTCCGGCTGCCACTGGAGCTCCGCCAGTGCAGCCGGCCTGGCGACGCCGCCCGCGACGCTGGCATCCCAGAGCGGCACCGGCAGGGTCCCCGCCGCTCCGCTTCCGGCCCGGCTCTCTGCTCACGCACCTGGGGAGGCCGGGATGACGGCCTGAGTGCTGGGCCCCTGCAGCCACGCGGGAGCCCGGACGGAGCTCCTGGTCCGGGCTTAGGCCTGGCCCAGCCCTGGCTGTGCAGGCAAATGGGGAGTGACCCAGCGGGTGGAAGCTCTCCTCTCCCTCTCTCTCCCTCCCTCCCTCCCTCTCTCTCCCTCCCTCCCTCTCTCTCCTCCCTCCCTCTCTCTCTCCCTCCCTCTCCCTCCCTCTCTCTGTCTCTCCCTCTCCCTCTCCCCCTCTCCCCCTCTCCCTCTCCCTCCCTCTCCCTCCCTCTCCCCCCTCTCTCCTCCCTCTCTCTCCCTCTCTCCCTCTCCCTCCTCTCCCTCCCTCTCTCTCTCTCCCTCCCTCTCCCTCCCTCTCTCTGTCTCTCCCTCTCCCTCTCCCTCCCTCCCCCTCTCTCCCCCTCTCTCTCTCCCTCTCCCCCCTCCCTCTCCCTCTCCCTCCCTCTCTCTGTCTCTCCCTCTCCCTCTCCCTCCCTCCCCCCTCTCTCCCCCTCTCTCTCTCCCTCTCCCCCCTCCCTCTCCCTCTCCCTCCCTCTCTCTGTCTCTCCCTCTCCCTCTCCCTCCCTCCCCCCTCTCTCCCCCTCTCTCTCTCCCTCTCCCTCCCTCCCTCCCTCTCCCTCCCTCTCTCTGTCTCTCCCTCTCCCTCTCCCTCCCTCCCCTCTCTCCCTCCCTCCCTCTCCCCCCTCTCTCTCCCCCCTCTCTCTCCCTCTCCCTCCTCTCCCCCCTCTCTCTCCCTCCCTCCCTCTCCCTCCCTCTCTCTCCCCCTCCCTCTCCCTCCCTCCCTCTCTCCGTCCCTCCCTCTCTCTCTCCCTCTCTCCCTCCTCTCCCTCTCTCTCCCTCCTCCCTCTCTCTCTCCCTCCCTCTCCCTCTCCCTCCCCCTCCCCCTCCCCCCCTCTCTCCCTCCCTCTCCCTCTCTCTCTCTCCCTCCTCCCTCTCTCCGTCTCCCTCCCTCCCCCCCCCTCTCCCTCCCTCTCTCTCCCCCTCCCTCTCTCTCTCCCTCCCTCCCTCCCTCCCTCTCTCTCTCCCCTCCCTCTCTCTCTCCCTCTCTCTCTCCCTCCCTCTCTCTCCCCCCTACCCTTCTTCTCTCCCTCTCTCCATCCCTCCCTCTCTCTCTCCCTCTCTCTCTCCCTCCCTCTCTCTCCCCCTCCCCCTCCCTCCCCCTCTCCCTCTCTCTCCCTCTCTCTCCCTCCCTCTCTCTCTCCCCCTCCCTCTCTCCCTCTCTCTCCCTCCCTCTCCCTCCCTCCCTCTCTCTCCCTCTCTCCATCCCTCCCTCTCTCTCTCTCTCTCCCTCTCCCTCTCTCCCCCTCCCTCTCTCTCCCTCTCTCTCCCTCTCTCCATCCCTCCCTCTCTCTCCCCCTCTCCCTCCCCCTCCCCCTCCCTCCCCCTCCCTCCCCCTCCCCCTCCCTCCCCTTCTCCCCCTTCCTCCCTCTCTCTCTCCCCCTCCCTCCCTCTCTCTCCCTCTCTCCCTCTCTCTCCCTCCCTCTCCCTCCCTCCCTCTCTCTGCTCCCCACCCCACCTTCCCTGAGTGTCGCTCTGCCTTTCAGATAAGCAGATCTTTAAGAATCCTCCCAGGGAACAGATTGGAGCAGCCGCCCAGGCGGGCCGCCCCGGCTCTGGGTCTCTGCTCCGTCACGGCTATGTGCCGGGTGACGACGGCAACCCTCAGATTACAAAGGAGCTGGAAAACTCCTAGGATTTTTTTAAAACATAATGGCATTTAAAAATATTTTCATTTCATTTGAAAGGCAGAGAGATCCCCCATCTGCTGAGGCACAGCCCCAAAGGCCAGGAGTCAGGGCTGGGCCAGGCAAACCCAGGAGCAGGAGCTGCACCCGGGCGTCCCCCGGGGGAGCAGGGCCTGCCGTCTGCGCTGCCTCCCGGAGCACACGTGCGCAGGGCGCTGGGGCAGGACAGAGGGAAAGCTGAGCCAGACCTTGGATGTGGCAATGCCCCAAGTGGAGTCGTAGCCTCTGCACCACAGGTGCACAAGGTCACAGGGGCACAGAGGTCACGGGGCACAGAGGTCACAGGTGAACAAGGTCACAGGGGCACAGAGGTCACAGGGGCACAGAGGTCACGGGGCACAGAGGTCACAGGGGCACAGAGGTCACGGGGGCACAGAGGTCACAGGAGCACAGTGGTCACAGGGGCACAGAGGTCACGGGGCACAGAGGTCACAGGTGAACAAGGTCACAGGGGCACAGAGGTCACAGGTACACAGAGGTCACAGGGGCACAGAGGTCACAGGGGCACAGTGGTCACGGGGCACAGAGGTCATCAGGGGCACAGAGGTCAAAGGTGAACAAGGTCACAGGTGAGCAAGGTCACAGGAGCACAGAGGTCACAGGTGCACAGTGGGTACAGGGGCACAGAGGTCACAGGTGCACAGTGGGTACAGGGGCACAGAGGTCACAGGAGCACAGAGGTCACAGGTACACAGAGGTCACAGGTGCACAGTGGGTACAGGGGCACAGAGGTCACAGGTACACAGAGCTCACAGGGGCACAGAGGTCACAGGGGCACAGTGGGTACAGGTGCACGGTGGGTACAGGTGAACAATGCTCACAGGTGCACGGTGGGTACAGGTGCACGGTGGCCACGGCAGAAGCAGCGATGGGCAGGGCCACCAGTGACCCAGTGACGAGGCGCAGGGCAGCGTGTTCGTCTGTGTCTGGGGGGGGTCTTGGCCGTGACCCGTGAGCGACACAGGGAGGAGCTGACCCACAGTTTAGCCGGATTTCAAACCTGAAGCCTCACTACGCTGCGATGCACCAATCACGCCGTGTTCTGGAGAGTTCCAGAAGGTCCCAGGAATTCCGGAGAGTTCCGCTGTGGCTGCGATTCCAGTCCCTCACCTTTCCGTTTCCATCCACCTCTCTCTGCCCCCCCCCCCCGGGGCTCCACGTCCTCCAGCTGGGATGCAACTCCCACCCTTTGTTCCCAATCCTCCTGGGTGCGCACCAGGAGCCGGCGGCGACTCCCTCCTCCCGGCCCCGAGGAACCTGGGGCCGCTAAGGCCTCAAGCAAAGCCACGACACCGGTGCCCATCGCCCCAGCGGGCTCGGCCCACGGAGGAGGGGCTCCCGGGAGGCACAGGGGCCGCCCCCTGGGCGCTGCCCAGACCCTGTCGGATTCTCCCGATCTAAGTACAGAGTCATTGAGACGCACAGGTCAGCGGCGTTTAACATCCGCGGGGCTGGGCCAACACTACTCTGTCTACTTCCAGAACATTCCGTCACCCCCAGAAGCGACCCTGTCCCCAGGAGGAGTCGCCCCACCGCGGGGCCCCCAGCCCACGGCAACCACAAACCCACTTCCCACCTGCCGTCCCCTGCGCTGGACGCTTCCGGCCCACACGGGGTGGCCTTCCGCGTCTCTCACCACGCGTGACCTCTGGCCTTCCGCGTCTGTCACCGCGCGTGACCTCTGGCCTTCCACCGCGCATGACCTCTGGCCTTCCGCGTCTCTCACCGCGCGTGACCTCTGGCCTTCCACCGCGCGTGACCTCTGGCCTTCCACGTCTCTCACCGCGCGTGACCTCTGGCCTTCCACGCGCGTGACCTCTGGCCTTCTGCATCTCTCACCACGCGCGACCTCTGGCCTTCCGCGTCTCTCACCGCGCGTGACCTCTGGCCTTCCACCGCGCGTGACCTCTGGCCTTCTGCATCTCTCACCCACGCGCGACCTCTGGCCTTCCACGTCTCTCACCGCGCGTGACCTCTGGCCTTCCACCGCGCGTGACCTCTGGCCTTCTGCATCTCTCACCACACGCGCGACCTCTGGCCTTCCGCGTCTCTCACCACGCGTGACCTCTGGCCTTCCGCGTCTCTCACCACGCGTGACCTCAGGCCTTCCGCGTCTGTCACCGCGCGTGACCTCTGGCCTTCCACCGCGCGTGACCTCTGGCCTTCCGCTTCTCACCGTGCGTGACCACCTCGGGTCCCCCGTGCTGTCGCGAGTGTCCGACCCTCGCCCGCGTTCCTGGCTGTGTGATGTTCCACCGTGCGTCTGACCGTGCTGGTGCGGGCGCTCACCCGCCCATGGACCCCCGGCCATGCTCGCCCATCCTGCACGGTGTCGGTGGCTGTGTTGGTTCTCGTGGTTACCCAGCTAAGCGTGGGATCCTGGGCCGTGCGGACAGCCCACCGCCAGGACCTTTAACACACCGTCAGCCTGTACCGCCACGGTGCCGCCCGCTGGCCCAGGGGCTCTGATCTGTCCACACCCTGGACAGCACAGCCACCCTGGTGGGCGCGATGTGGCCGTGACTGGTGACGAACGACGTGGAATGTCTTCATGTGACCACCGTGGGGGGGGTGCCACCACTCAACTCCAGGGCCAGAGTGGCTGCTGCCCAGTGGGCGGAGCCACCAGGGCTTGGTCTCCCTAGAGCTTCCAGGAGGCGGTGCCCCCCCAAGCTCTGCCGCCTCCCTGGGGTCCACGCAGCCCTCAGGACGGTGGCCACGGCACTGGTAACCACGCAGGCCACTGCCACATTCCCCAAGCAGCTGGGGCTGGGCCGGGCTGAAGCCAGCAGCTCCCACCTCGGGCAGAGCCAGGAATCGAGCCCCGGGCACTGGGAGGTGGGACGCAGGGGTCGTAACTGCCGGGCACAACGCCCCGCTCCGGCCGCCCCTTGGGCAGAGTTAAAACACAGGAGAGGGGCCGCCTGCAGCGCTGGCATCCCGCACAGACACAGTTCATCCCGGCTGCTCTGCTTCCGATCCAGCGCCCTGCTATGGCCTGGGAAAGCAGCAGAGGACGGCCCAGGTCCATGGGCCCCTGCGGGGGAAGGTTCCAGAACACGCGGTCAAACCAAGGTGGGGTGGGCGTGTCAAAGCTGAGGGCGGAAGGCGTTTGCTGGGGAGGGGGAGAGACCTCGGCCACAGACGCGGGGGAGACCTGGGCGAGCGCCACCATCAAGGCGGGAGGGGGCACAGATGTCTAGAGCCCCTCAGGGCCGAGCCACAAAGGCCGCAGCAAATGGACAGAAAACCCGCAGGGCGCGGGGCACAGACTCGCATCCGGGGTCTGAAAGCAGAGGCCGCCCCACCGCTCCCGGAGAGAAAGGCCGGCGTCCACACACGCGGCTCACGGCCGGACACAACACACACACAGTGCCACGGGCAGTGCCACGCGGCCACAGCCAGGCCCGGGGAGGGACCCCAGGACGACGCAGAGACGGGGAGCAGGGGAGAGGAGGTGCTGCTGGTGAGGGCCGCGCGGCTCCCCGATCGCGCCCTTGGCCAGAGCCGTGCGCACGGACGCGGCCGAGACGGAGTGCGTGTTTGGCCCGCTGGTGAAGGCCCCGGTGCCTGGGCTGCGCTGCCCGGGAGGAGCAGTGGGGGCCCAGGTAGCTGCGTCCCCACCAGCCACGTGGGAGCCCCAGATGGAGCTGTGGCTCCTGGCTTCGCCGGGCCCCGCCCTGGCTGCTGTAGGTGTTTGGGGGAGTGGCCCAGCGGACGGAGCCCTCTGCTCCTCACAGGGATTAATCTGGAGACGCTATGTGTAATTTACCTCCGTGAAAAACAACACAAAACAAAAACAAACCAGGCAGGCGGGCGGGCGGCGGGCGGGCGTGGCGCTGGGGCTGAGCCAGGCGGCTGCAGCTGCCGGAGGGAGGGGAGCAATGGAGCGGCAGGCGGGAGCCCCTGGGCTGGGGGCGGGGGGGGGGCTGGCGGGCAGGCCACGCCCAGCCCACGGGAGCCCCCGACCCAAAGGTCTCCTCCTGCCGCTCACTGAGCCCCACGCAGGCCCAGGCATCAGAGGGCCCCGCTCACCTTCCGGGGGTAGACCAGCTGCCTCCCCGCAACGCCTCATTCATTTATTGAACTTGAAAGGTAGAGAGAGACAGGCAGAAATCTCCCCAAACGCCTGCACCAGCCAGGGCTGGGCCAAGGCCAGGAACTTCTCCGGGTCTCCCAGGTACTTGAGCCCTCCCCGGAGCGCATGGGCCGGAAGCTGGGGTCGTGGCTCCAACCCAGGCGCTCAGACAACGGGCCCCGGGCAGCGCCGTAACCACTGTGCCAATGCCTGTCCCCGGCCGGCTGCCTGTGCTCCGACAGCCTGAGAACTGGGTGTCGCCTCCGTCCGGGAGGCAGTGGTGGGGTCCCCGTGGGTGGGGGCGAGCCTCGGGGCACAGGGGAGGGCACGGCCCTGCCCAGTGAGACGCCAGGGCCCCCGGACCTGCGGTGTGGGGCCGCTGCTCATGACGCCTGAGCTCTCTCTCTGGCTGTCAAATAAATGAACACTTCCCCCCCACCGGAAACTCCCCCCACCCCATTTGCTCCCACCCCCTCCCACCCTCCAAACTCAGGTGGAGAAAACCACACAGTTCTCACGCTGCGCTTTGCAAAACCGAGGCAAAACCAAAACCAAAACCAACCTTGGCCTCTCTGCCCTGCCTGGGACACGTGGGGACCGGGGCGGACGCTGGGTCAGTCCTTGGCCCCCAGGGACCGGGGCCGGCTGGGGACAGCCAGAGCTGACGGGGGGGACCCTCCCGGCCCACTGGGTCAGTCCTCGGCCCCCAGGGACCGGGGCCGGCTGGGGACAGCCAGAGCTGACGGGGGGGGACCCTCCCGGCCCACTGGTCAGTCCTCGGCCCCCAGGGACCGGGGCCGGCTGGGGACAGCCAGAGCTGACGGGGGGGACCCTCCCGGCCCACTGGGTCAGTCCTCGGCCCCCAGGGACCGGGGCCGGCTGGGGACAGCCAGAGCTGACGGGGGGGACCCTCCCGGCCCACTGGGTCAGTCCTTGGCCCCCAGGGACCAGGGGCCGGCTGGGGACAGCCAGAGCTGATGGGGGAGGACCCTCCCGGCCCACTGGGTCAGTCCTCGGCCCCCAGGGACCAGGGCCGGCTGGGGACAGCCAGAGCTGACGGGGGG
>NW_026909475.1:0-45992 GCF_033115175.1 Lepus europaeus
TGGGGGCTGTTGGCAGCGCCCCTGGGCAGCCTCCTAGAGCCAGGGGTCTGGCAGGCTCCGGGGGCAAATGGACTACGGAAGCCGAGAGGGGCCCGTCCGCGCCAAAACCCAAAACGCGCTGCGGCCTCCAGGGAGGGACACAGGGGACACAAGTGGCTGTGTGGCGTGCAGTGCCCGACCAGAGGGAGGGAGGTTGGCTGGCTGCTGAGGCGCAGCAGGTGTCAGCCCTTCGGGAAGTGCCCGTGGATGCTTCGGGAATGGGGCCTGCCAACTCAGAACCCCCGTTCCCTGTGGCTGCATCCGGCCAGGGGGCTCCAGGGTCGGGTGCGCCGCGGGCCTGGGGGGCTTCTTGCCTGTGTGCAGGGCTTCTACGCACAAGGTGGCACCTCATCCCGGCCCAAGGGTGGTGGCAGGAACCCAGGTGGCGCTCGGGGACTCAGCAGGGCCTGCCCCCGGGGCATGCCCGCAACACCTGATTGCCCGCGGGCGTGTCCGTCCACCCTCAAAAAGTTCTGCTGGGACAGCCCTGACCGAGCTCCGAGCTCCTCGCCCTTGGACCGCCCCAGTGGGCTTCAGGAGTGGGTGTGTGGCAGCAGCAGCCCTCCCCAGTCAACCACCTTGCGTCGGCCCCACCCGACAAGCCCCTAGGGCGGGCGGGGCTTCCTGGGGGGCCTATTTGCAACGCCGGGAAGCGCGGGGCAGTTCGTGTGTGCGGCCCGGGGACACCCGCAGGTGTGTGTGCTCCCCCGTGGCCGCCGAGGCGGCTAGCCAGCACCTGGGGGCTGTTGGCAGCGCCCCTGGGCAGCCTCCTAGAGCCAGGGGTCTGGCAGGCTCCGGGGGCAAATGGACTACGGAAGCCGAGAGGGGCCCGTCCGCGCCAAAACCCAAAACGCGCTGCGGCCTCCAGGGAGGGACACAGGGGACACAAGTGGCTGTGTGGCGTGCAGTGCCCGACCAGAGGGAGGGAGGTTGGCTGGCTGCTGAGGCGCAGCAGGTGTCAGCCCTTCGGGAAGTGCCCGTGGATGCTTCGGGAATGGGGCCTGCCAACTCAGAACCCCCGTTCCCTGTGGCTGCATCCGGCCAGGGGGCTCCAGGGGCTCCAGGGTCGGGTGCGCCGCGGGCCTGGGGGGCTTCTTGCCTGTGTGCAGGGCTTCTACGCACAAGGTGGCACCTCATCCCGGCCCAAGGGTGGTGGCAGGAACCCAGGTGGCGCTCAGTGACTCAGCAGGGCCTGCCCCCGGGGCCTGCCCGCAACACCTGATTGCCCGCGGGCGTGTCCGTCCACCCTCAAAAAGTTCTGCTGGGACAGCCCTGACCGAGCTCCGAGCTCCTCGCCCTTGGACCGCCCAGTGGGCTTCAGGAGTGGGTGTGTGGCAGCAGCAGCCCTCCCCAGTCAACCACCTTGCGTCGGCCCCACCCGACAAGCCCCTAGGGCGTGCGGGGCTTCCCGGGGGGCCTATTTGCAACGCCGGGAAGTGCGGGGCAGTTCGTGTGTGCAGCCCGGGGACACCCGCAGGTGTGTGTGCTCCCCCCGTGGCCGGCCGAGGCGGCTAGGCAGCACCTGGGGGCTGTTGGCAGCGCCCCTGGGCAGCCTCCTAGAGCCAGGGGTCTGGCAGGCTCCGGGGGCAAATGGACTACGGAAGCCGAGAGGGGCCCGTCCGCGCCAAAACCCAAAATGCGCTGCGGCCTCCAGGGAGGGACACAGGGGACACAAGTGGCTGTGTGGCGTGCAGTGCCCGACCAGAGGGAGGGAGGTTGGCTGGCTGCTGAGGCGCAGCAGGTGTCAGCCCTTCGGGAAGTGCCCGTGGATGCTTCGGGAATGGGGCCTGCCAACTCAGAACCCCCGTTCCCTGTGGCTGCATCCGGCCAGGGGGCTCCAGGGGCTCCAGGGTCGGGTGCGCCGCGGGCCTGGGGGGCTTCTTGCCTGTGTGCAGGGCTTCTACGCACAAGGTGGCACCTCATCCCGGCCCAAGGGTGGTGGCAGGAACCCAGGTGGCGCTCGGGGACTCAGCAGGGCCTGCCCCCGGGGCCTGCCCGCAACACCTGATTGCCCGCGGGCGTGTCCGTCCACCCTCAAAAAGTTCTGCTGGGACAGCCCTGACCGAGCTCCGAGCTCCTCGCCCTTGGACCGCCCCAGTGGGCTTCAGGAGTGGGTGTGTGGCAGCAGCAGCCCTCCCCAGTCAACCACCTTGGGTCGGCCCCACCCGACAAGCCCCTAGGGCGTGCCGGGCTTCCCGGGTGGCCTATTGCAACGCCGGGAAGCGCGGGGCATTTCGTGTGTGCGGCCGGGGACACCCGCAGGTGTGTGTGCTCCCCCCGTGGCCGGCCGAGGCGGCTAGGCAGCACCTGGGGGCTGTTGGCAGCGCCCCTGGGCAGCCTCCTAGAGCCAGGGGTCTGGCAGGCTCCGGGGGCAAATGGACTACGGAAGCCGAGAGGGGCCCGTCCGCGCCAAAACCCAAAACGCGCTGCGGCCTCCAGGGAGGGACACAGGGGACACAAGTGGCTGTGTGGCGTGCAGTGCCCGACCAGAGGGAGGGAGGTTGGCTGGCTGCTGAGGCGCAGCAGGTGTCAGCCCTTCGGGAAGTGCCCGTGGATGCTTCGGGTATGGGGCCTGCCAACTCAGAACCCCCGTTCCCTGTGGCTGCATCCGGCCAGGGGGCTCCAGGGTCGGGTGCGCCGCGGGCCTGGGGGGCTTCTTGCCTGTGTGCAGGGCTTCTACGCACAAGGTGGCACCTCATCCCGGCCCAAGGGTGGTGGCAGGAACCCAGGTGGCGCTCGGGGACTCAGCAGGGCCTGCCCCCGGGGCCTGCCCGCAACACCTGATTGCCCGCGGGCGTGTCCGTCCACCCTCAAAAAGTTCTGCTGGGACAGCCCTGACCGAGCTCCGAGCTCCTCGCCCTTGGACCGCCCCAGTGGGCTTCAGGAGTGGGTGTGTGGCAGCAGCAGCCCTCCCCAGTCAACCACCTTGCGTCGGCCCCACCCGACAAGCCCCTAGGGCGTGCGGGGCTTCCCGGGGGGCCTATTTGCAACGCCGGGAAGCGCGGGGCAGTTCGTGTGTGCGGCCCGGGGACACCCGCAGGTGTGTGTGCTCCCCCCTTGGCCGGCCGAGGCGGCTAGCCAGCACCTGGGGGCTGTTGGCAGCGCCCCTGGCAGCCTCCTAGAGCCAGGGGTCTGGCAGGCTCCGGGGGCAAATGGACTACGGAAGCCGAGAGGGGCCCGTCCGCGCCAAAACCCAAAACGCGCTGCGGCCTCCAGGGAGGGACACAGGGGACACAAGTGGCTGTGTGGCGTGCAGTGCCCGACCAGAGGGAGGGAGGTTGGCTGGCTGCTGAGGCGCAGCAGGTGTCAGCCCTTCGGGAAGTGCCCGTGGATGCTTCGGGAATGGGGCCTGCCAACTCAGAACCCCCGTTCCCTGTGGCTGCATCCGGCCAGGGGGCTCCAGGGGCTCCAGGGTCGGGTGCGCCGCGGGCCTGGGGGGCTTCTTGCCTGTGTGCAGGGCTTCTACGCACAAGGTGGCACCTCATCCCGGCCCAAGGGTGGTGGCAGGAACCCAGGTGGCGCTCGGGGACTCAGCAGGGCCTGCCCCCGGGGCCTGCCCGCAACACCTGATTGCCCGCGGGCGTGTCCGTCCACCCTCAAAAAGTTCTGCTGGGACAGCCCTGACCGAGCTCCGAGCTCCTCGCCCTTGGACCGCCCCAGTGGGCTTCAGGAGTGGGTGTGTGGCAGCAGCAGCCCTCCCCAGTCACCCACCTTGCGTCGGCCCCGCCCGACAAGCCCCTAGGGCGGGCGGGGCTTCCCGGGGGGCCTATTTGCAACGCCGGGAAGCGCGGGCAGTTCGTGTGTGCGGCCCGGGGACACCCGCAGGTGTGTGTGCTCCCCCCTTGGCCGGCCGAGGCGGCTAGCCAGCACCTGGGGGCTGTTGGCAGCGCCCCTGGGCAGCCTCCTAGAGCCAGGGGTCTGGCAGGCTCCGGGGGCAAATGGACTACGGAAGCCGAGAGGGGCCCGTCCGCGCCAAAACCCAAAACGCGCTGCGGCCTCCAGGGAGGGACACAGGGGACACAAGTGGCTGTGTGGCGTGCAGTGCCCGACCAGAGGGAGGGAGGTTGGCTGGCTGCTGAGGCGCAGCAGGTGTCAGCCCTTCGGGAAGTGCCCGTGGATGCTTCGGGAATGGGGCCTGCCAACTCAGAACCCCCGTTCCCTGTGGCTGCATCCGGCCAGGGGGCTCCAGGGTCGGGTGCGCCGCGGGCCTGGGGGGCTTCTTGCCTGTGTGCAGGGCTTCTACGCACAAGGTGGCACCTCATCCCGGCCCAAGGGTGGTGGCAGGAACCCAGGTGGCGCTCGGGGACTCAGCAGGGCCTGCCCCCGGGGCCTGCCCGCAACACCTGATTGCCCGCGGGCGTGTCCGTCCACCCTCAAAAAGTTCTGCTGGGACAGCCCTGACCGAGCTCCGAGCTCCTCGCCCTTGGACCGCCCCAGTGGGCTTCAGGAGTGGGTGTGTGCCAGCAGCAGCCCTCCCCAGTCAACCACCTTGCGTCGGCCCCACCCGACAAGCCCCTAGGGCGGGCGGGGCTTCCCGGGGGGCCTATTTGCAACGCCGGGAAGCGCGGGGCAGTTCGTGTGTGCGGCCCGGGGACACCCGCAGGTGTGTGTGCTCCCCCCGTGGCCGGCCGAGGCGGCTAGCCAGCACCTGGGGGCTGTTGGCAGCGCCCCTGGGCAGCCTCCTAGAGCCAGGGGTCTGGCAGGCTCCGGGGGCAAATGGACTACGGAAGCCGAGAGGGGCCCGTCCGCGCCAAACCCCAAAACGCGCTGCGGCCTCCAGGGAGGGACACAGGGGACACAAGTGGCTGTGTGGCGTGCAGTGCCCGACCAGAGGGAGGGAGGTTGGCTGGCTGCTGAGGCGCAGCAGGTGTCAGCCCTTCGGGAAGTGCCCGTGGATGCTTCGGGAATGGGGCCTGCCAACTCAGAACCCCCGTTCCCTGTGGCTGCATCCGGCCAGGGGGCTCCAGGGGCTCCAGGGTCGGGTGCGCCGCGGGCCTGGGGGGCTTCTTGCCTGTGTGCAGGGCTTCTACGCACAAGGTGGCACCTCATCCCGGCCCAAGGGTGGTGGCAGGAACCCAGGTGGCGCTCGGGGACTCAGCAGGGCCTGCCCCCGGGGCCTGCCCGCAACACCTGATTGCCCGCGGGCGTGTCCGTCCACCCCTCAAAAAGTTCTGCTGGGACAGCCCTGACCGAGCTCCGAGCTCCTCGCCCTTGGACCGCCCCAGTGGGCTTCAGGAGTGGGTGTGTGGCAGCAGCAGCCCTCCCCAGTCAACCACCTTGCGTCGGCCCCGCCCGACAAGCCCCTAGGGCGGGCGGGGCTTCCCGGGGGGCCTATTTGCAACGCCGGGAAGCGCGGGGCAGTTCATGTGTGCGGCCCGGGGACACCCGCAGGTGTGTGTGCTCCCCCCATGGCCGGCCGAGGCGGCTAGCCAGCACCTGGGGGCTGTTGGCAGCGCCCCTGGGCAGCCTCCTAGAGCCAGGGGTCTGGCAGGCTCCGGGGCAAATGGACTACGGAAGCCGAGAGGGGCCCGTCCGCGCCAAAACCCAAAACGCGCTGCGGCCTCCAGGGAGGGACACAGGGGACACAAGTGGCTGTGTGGCGTGCAGTGCCCGACCAGAGGGAGGGAGGTTGGCTGGCTGCTGAGGCGCAGCAGGTGTCAGCCCTTCGGGAAGTGCCCGTGGATGCTTCGGGAATGGGGCCTGCCAACTCAGAACCCCCGTTCCCTGTGGCTGCAGCCGGCCAGGGGGCTCCAGGGGCTCCAGGGTCGGGTGCGCCGCGGGCCTGGGGGGCTTCTTGCCTGTGTGCAGGGCTTCTACGCACAAGGTGGCACCTCATCCCGGCCCAAGGGTGGTGGCAGGAACCCAGGTGGCGCTCGGGGACTCAGCAGGGCCTGCCCCCGGGGCCTGCCCGCAACACCTGATTGCCCGCGGGCGTGTCCGTCCACCCTCAAAAAGTTCTGCTGGGACAGCCCTGACCGAGCTCCGAGCTCCTCGCCCTTGGACCGCCCCAGTGGGCTTCAGGAGTGGGTGTGTGGCAGCAGCAGCCCTCCCCAGTCAACCGCCTTGCGTCGGCCCCACCCGACAAGCCCCTAGGGCGTGCGGGGCTTCCCGGGGGGCCTATTTGCAACGCCGGGAAGCGCGGGGCAGTTCGTGTGTGCGGCCCGGGGACACCCGCAGGTGTGTGTGCTCCCCCCGTGGCCGGCCGAGGCGGCTAGCCAGCACCTGGGGGCTGTTGGCAGCGCCCCTGGGCAGCCTCCTAGAGCCAGGGGTCTGGCAGGCTCCGGGGGCAAATGGACTACGGAAGCCGAGAGGGGCCCGTCCGCGCCAAAACCCAAAACGCGCTGCGGCCTCCAGGGAGGGACACAGGGGACACAAGTGGCTGTGTGGCGTGCAGTGCCCGACCAGAGGGAGGGAGGTTGGCTGGCTGCTGAGGCGCAGCAGGTGTCAGCCCTTCGGGAAGTGCCCGTGGATGCTTCGGGAATGGGGCCTGCCAACTCAGAACCCCCGTTCCCTGTGGCTGCAGCCGGCCAGGGGGCTCCAGGGTCGGGTGCGCCGCGGGCCTGGGGGGCTTCTTGCCTGTGTGCAGGGCTTCTACGCACAAGGTGGCACCTCATCCCGGCCCAAGGGTGGTGGCAGGAACCCAGGTGGCGCTCGGGGACTCAGCAGGGCCTGCCCCCGGGGCCTGCCCGCAACACCTGATTGCCCGCGGGCGTGTCCGTCCACCCTCAAAAAGTTCTGCTGGGACAGCCCTGACCGAGCTCCGAGCTCCTCGCCCTTGGACCGCCCCAGTGGGCTTCAGGAGTGGGTGTGTGGCAGCAGCAGCCCTCCCCAGTCAACCACCTTGCGTCGGCCCCACCCGACAAGCCCCTAGGGCGTGCGGGGCTTCCCGGGGAGCCTATTTGCAACGCCGGGAAGCGCGGGGCAGTTCGTGTGTGCGGCCCGGGGACACCCGCAGGTGTGTGTGCTCCCCCCTTGGCCGGCCGAGGCGGCTAGCCAGCACCTGGGGGCTGTTGGCAGCGCCCCTGGGCAGCCTCCTAGAGCCAGGGGTCTGGCAGGCTCCGGGGGCAAATGGACTACGGAAGCCGAGAGGGGCCCGTCCGCGCCAAAACCCAAAACGCGCTGCGGCCTCCAGGGAGGGACACAGGGGACACAAGTGGCTGTGTGGCGTGCAGTGCCCGACCAGAGGGAGGGAGGTTGGCTGGCTGCTGAGGCGCAGCAGGTGTCAGCCCTTCGGGAAGTGCCCGTGGATGCTTCGGGAATGGGGCCTGCCAACTCAGAACCCCCGTTCCCTGTGGCTGCATCCGGCCAGGGGGCTCCAGGGGCTCCAGGGTCGGGTGCGCCGCGGGCCTGGGGGGCTTCTTGCCTGTGTGCAGGGCTTCTACGCACAAGGTGGCACCTCATCCCGGCCCAAGGGTGGTGGCAGGAACCCAGGTGGCGCTCGGGGACTCAGCAGGGCCTGCCCCCGGGGCCTGCCCGCAACACCTGATTGCCCGCGGGCGTGTCCGTCCACCCTCAAAAAGTTCTGCTGGGACAGCCCTGACCGAGCTCCGAGCTCCTCGCCCTTGGACCGCCCCAGTGGGCTTCAGGAGTGGGTGTGTGGCAGCAGCAGCCCTCCCCAGTCACCCACCTTGCGTCGGCCCCGCCCGACAAGCCCCTAGGGCGGGCGGGGCTTCCCGGGGGGCCTATTTGCAACGCCGGGAAGCGCGGGGCAGTTCGTGTGTGCGGCCCGGGGACACCCGCAGGTGTGTGTGCTCCCCCCTTGGCCGGCCGAGGCGGCTAGCCAGCACCTGGGGGCTGTTGGCAGCGCCCCTGGGCAGCCTCCTAGAGCCAGGGGTCTGGCAGGCTCCGGGGGCAAATGGACTACGGAAGCCGAGAGGGGCCCGTCCGCGCCAAAACCCAAAACGCGCTGCGGCCTCCAGGGAGGGACACAGGGGACACAAGTGGCTGTGTGGCGTGCAGTGCCCGACCAGAGGGAGGGAGGTTGGCTGGCTGCTGAGGCGCAGCAGGTGTCAGCCCTTCGGGAAGTGCCCGTGGATGCTTCGGGAATGGGGCCTGCCAACTCAGAACCCCCGTTCCCTGTGGCTGCATCCGGCCAGGGGGCTCCAGGGTCGGGTGCGCCGCGGGCCTGGGGGCTTCTTGCCTGTGTGCAGGGCTTCTACGCACAAGGTGGCACCTCATCCCGGCCCAAGGGTGGTGGCAGGAACCCAGGTGGCGCTCGGGACTCAGCAGGGCCTGCCCCCGGGGCCTGCCCGCAACACCTGATTGCCCGCGGGCGTGTCCGTCCACCCTCAAAAAGTTCTGCTGGGACAGCCCTGACCGAGCTCCGAGCTCCTCGCCCTTGGACCGCCCCAGTGGGCTTCAGGAGTGGGTGTGTGCCAGCAGCAGCCCTCCCCAGTCAACCACCTTGCGTCGGCCCCACCCGACAAGCCCCTAGGGCGGGCGGGGCTTCCCGGGGGGCCTATTTGCAACGCCGGGAAGCGCGGGGCAGTTCGTGTGTGCGGCCCGGGGACACCCGCAGGTGTGTGTGCTCCCCCCGTGGCCGGCCGAGGCGGCTAGCCAGCACCTGGGGGCTGTTGGCAGCGCCCCTGGGCAGCCTCCTAGAGCCAGGGGTCTGGCAGGCTCCGGGGGCAAATGGACTACGGAAGCCGAGAGGGGCCCGTCCGCGCCAAACCCCAAAACGCGCTGCGGCCTCCAGGGAGGGACACAGGGGACACAAGTGGCTGTGTGGCGTGCAGTGCCCGACCAGAGGGAGGGAGGTTGGCTGGCTGCTGAGGCGCAGCAGGTGTCAGCCCTTCGGGAAGTGCCCGTGGATGCTTCGGGAATGGGGCCTGCCAACTCAGAACCCCCGTTCCCTGTGGCTGCATCCGGCCAGGGGGCTCCAGGGGCTCCAGGGTCGGGTGCGCCGCGGGCCTGGGGGGCTTCTTGCCTGTGTGCAGGGCTTCTACGCACAAGGTGGCACCTCATCCCGGCCCAAGGGTGGTGGCAGGAACCCAGGTGGCGCTCGGGGACTCAGCAGGGCCTGCCCCCGGGGCCTGCCCGCAACACCTGATTGCCCGCGGGCGTGTCCGTCCACCCTCAAAAAGTTCTGCTGGGACAGCCCTGACCGAGCTCCGAGCTCCTCGCCCTTGGACCGCCCCAGTGGGCTTCAGGAGTGGGTGTGTGGCAGCAGCAGCCCTCCCCAGTCACCCACCTTGCGTCGGCCCCGCCCGACAAGCCCCTAGGGCGGGCGGGGCTTCCCGGGGGCCTATTTGCAACGCCGGGAAGCGCGGGGCAGTTCGTGTGTGCGGCCCGGGGACACCCGCAGGTGTGTGTGCTCCCCCCATGGCCGGCCGAGGCGGCTAGCCAGCACCTGGGGGCTGTTGCAGCGCCCTGGGCAGCCTCCTAGAGCCAGGGGTCTGGCAGGCTCCGGGGGCAAATGGACTACGGAAGCCGAGAGGGGCCCGTCCGCGCCAAACCCAAAACGCGCTGCGGCCTCCAGGGAGGGACACAGGGGACACAAGTGGCTGTGTGGCGTGCAGTGCCCGACCAGAGGGAGGGAGGTTGGCTGGCTGCTGAGGCGCAGCAGGTGTCAGCCCTTCGGGAAGTGCCCGTGGATGCTTCGGGAATGGGGCCTGCCAACTCAGAACCCCCGTTCCCTGTGGCTGCAGCCGGCCAGGGGGCTCCAGGGGCTCCAGGGTCGGGTGCGCCGCGGGGCCTGGGGGGCTTCTTGCCTGTGTGCAGGGCTTCTACGCACAAGGTGGCACCTCATCCCGGCCCAAGGGTGGTGGCAGGAACCCAGGTGGCGCTCGGGGACTCAGCAGGGCCTGCCCCCGGGGCCTGCCCGCAACACCTGATTGCCCGCGGGCGTGTCCGTCCACCCTCAAAAAGTTCTGCTGGGACAGCCCTGACCGAGCTCCGAGCTCCTCGCCCTTGGACCGCCCCAGTGGGCTTCAGGAGTGGGTGTGTGGCAGCAGCAGCCCTCCCCAGTCAACCACCTTGCGTCGGCCCCACCCGACAAGCCCCTAGGGCGTGCGGGGCTTCCCGGGGGGCCTATTTGCAACGCCGGGAAGCGCGGGGCAGTTCGTGTGTGCGGCCCGGGGACACCCGCAGGTGTGTGTGCTCCCCCCGTGGCCGGCCGAGGCGGCTAGCCAGCACCTGGGGGCTGTTGGCAGCGCCCCTGGGCAGCCTCCTAGAGCCAGGGGTCTGGCAGGCTCCGGGGGCAAATGGACTACGGAAGCCGAGAGGGGCCCGTCCGCGCCAAAACCCAAAACGCGCTGCGGCCTCCAGGGAGGGACACAGGGGACACAAGTGGCTGTGTGGCGTGCAGTGCCCGACCAGAGGGAGGAGGTTGGCTGGCTGCTGAGGCGCAGCAGGTGTCAGCCCTTCGGGAAGTGCCCGTGGATGCTTCGGGAATGGGGCCTGCCAACTCAGAACCCCCGTTCCCTGTGGCTGCATCCGGCCAGGGGGCTCCAGGGTCGGGTGCGCCGCGGGCCTGGGGGGCTTCTTGCCTGTGTGCAGGGCTTCTACGCACAAGGTGGCACCTCATCCCGGCCCAAGGGTGGTGGCAGGAACCCAGGTGGCGCTCGGGGACTCAGCAGGGCCTGCCCCCGGGGCCTGCCCGCAACACCTGATTGCCCGCGGGCGTGTCCGTCCACCCTCAAAAAGTTCTGCTGGGACAGCCCTGACCGAGCTCCGAGCTCCTCGCCCTTGGACCGCCCCAGTGGGCTTCAGGAGTGGGTGTGTGGCAGCAGCAGCCCTCCCCAGTCAACCACCTTGCGTCGGCCCCCACCCGACAAGCCCCTAGGGCGTGCGGGGCTTCCCGGGGAGCCTATTTGCAACGCCGGGAAGCGCGGGGCAGTTCGTGTGTGCGGCCCGGGGACACCCGCAGGTGTGTGTGCTCCCCCCGTGGCCGGCCGAGGCGGCTAGCCAGCACCTGGGGGCTGTTGGCAGCGCCCCTGGGCAGCCTCCTAGAGCCAGGGGTCTGGCAGGCTCCGGGGGCAAATGGACTACGGAAGCCGAGAGGGGCCCGTCCGCGCCAAAACCCAAAACGCGCTGCGGCCTCCAGGGAGGGACACAGGGGACACAAGTGGCTGTGTGGCGTGCAGTGCCCGACCAGAGGGAGGGAGGTTGGCTGGCTGCTGAGGCGCAGCAGGTGTCAGCCCTTCGGGAAGTGCCCGTGGATGCTTCGGGAATGGGGCCTGCCAACTCAGAACCCCCGTTCCCTGTGGCTGCATCCGGCCAGGGGGCTCCAGGGGCTCCAGGGTCGGGTGCGCCGCGGGCCTGGGGGGCTTCTTGCCTGTGTGCAGGGCTTCTACGCACAAGGTGGCACCTCATCCCGGCCCCAAGGGTGGTGGCAGGAACCCAGGTGGCGCTCGGGGACTCAGCAGGGCCTGCCCCCGGGGCCTGCCCGCAACACCTGATTGCCCGCGGGCGTGTCCGTCCACCCTCAAAAAGTTCTGCTGGGACAGCCCTGACCGAGCTCCGAGCTCCTCGCCCTTGGACCGCCCCAGTGGGCTTCAGGAGTGGGTGTGTGGCAGCAGCAGCCCTCCCCAGTCACCCACCTTGCGTCGGCCCCGCCTGACAAGCCCCTAGGGCGGGCGGGGCTTCCCGGGGGGCCTATTTGCAACGCCGGGAAGCGCGGGGCAGTTCGTGTGTGCGGCCCGGGGACACCCGCAGGTGTGTGTGCTCCCCCCTTGGCCGGCCGAGGCGGCTAGCCAGCACCTGGGGGCTGTTGGCAGCGCCCCTGGGCAGCCTCCTAGAGCCAGGGGTCTGGCAGGCTCCGGGGGCAAATGGACTACGGAAGCCGAGAGGGGCCCGTCCGCGCCAAAACCCAAAACGCGCTGCGGCCTCCAGGGAGGGACACAGGGGACACAAGTGGCTGTGTGGCGTGCAGTGCCCGACCAGAGGGAGGGAGGTTGGCTGGCTGCTGAGGCGCAGCAGGTGTCAGCCCTTCGGGAAGTGCCCGTGGATGCTTCGGGAATGGGGCCTGCCAACTCAGAACCCCCGTTCCCTGTGGCTGCATCCGGCCAGGGGGCTCCAGGGTCGGGTGCGCCGCGGGCCTGGGGGGCTTCTTGCCTGTGTGCAGGGCTTCTACGCACAAGGTGGCACCTCATCCCGGCCCAAGGGTGGTGGCAGGAACCCAGGTGGCGCTCGGGGACTCAGCAGGGCCTGCCCCCGGGGCCTGCCCGCAACACCTGATTGCCCGCGGGCGTGTCCGTCCACCCTCAAAAAGTTCTGCTGGGACAGCCCTGACCGAGCTCCGAGCTCCTCGCCCTTGGACCGCCCCAGTGGGCTTCAGGAGTGGGTGTGTGGCAGCAGCAGCCCTCCCCAGTCAACCACCTTGCGTCGGCCCCACCCGACAAGCCCCTAGGGCGGGCGGGGCTTCCCGGGGGGCCTATTTGCAACGCCGGGAAGCGCGGGGCAGTTCGTGTGTGCGGCCCGGGGACACCCGCAGGTGTGTGTGCTCCCCCCGTGGCCGGCCGAGGCGGCTAGCCAGCACCTGGGGGCTGTTGGCAGCGCCCCTGGGCAGCCTCCTAGAGCCAGGGGTCTGGCAGGCTCCGGGGGCAAATGGACTACGGAAGCCGAGAGGGGCCCGTCCGCGCCAAAACCCAAGACGCGCTGCGGCCTCCAGGGAGGGACACAGGGGACACAAGTGGCTGTGTGGCGTGCAGTGCCCGACCAGAGGGAGGGAGGTTGGCTGGCTGCTGAGGCGCAGCAGGTGTCAGCCCTTCGGGAAGTGCCCGTGGATGCTTCGGGAATGGGGCCTGCCAACTCAGAACCCCCGTTCCCTGTGGCTGCAGCCGGCCAGGGGGCTCCAGGGGCTCCAGGGTCGGGTGCGCCGCGGGCCTGGGGGGCTTCTTGCCTGTGTGCAGGGCTTCTACGCACAAGGTGGCACCTCATCCCGGCCCAAGGGTGGTGGCAGGAACCCAGGTGGCGCTCGGGGACTCAGCAGGGCCTGCCCCCGGGGCCTGCCCGCAACACCTGATTGCCCGCGGGCGTGTCCGTCCACCCTCAAAAAGTTCTGCTGGGACAGCCCTGACCGAGCTCCGAGCTCCTCGCCCTTGGACCGCCCCAGTGGGCTTCAGGAGTGGGTGTGTGGCAGCAGCAGCCCTCCCCAGTCAACCACCTTGCGTCGGCCCCGCCCGACAAGCCCCTAGGGCGGGCGGGGCTTCCCGGGGGGCCTATTTGCAACGCCGGGAAGCGCGGGGCAGTTCGTGTGTGCGGCCCGGGGACACCCGCAGGTGTGTGTGCTCCCCCCGTGGCCGGCCGAGGCGGCTAGCCAGCACCTGGGGGCTGTTGGCAGCGCCCCTGGGCAGCCTCCTAGAGCCAGGGGTCTGGCAGGCTCCGGGGGCAAATGGACTACGGAAGCCGAGAGGGGCCCGTCCGCGCCAAAACCCAAAACGCGCTGCGGCCTCCAGGGAGGGACACAGGGGACACAAGTGGCTGTGTGGCGTGCAGTGCCCGACCAGAGGGAGGGAGGTTGGCTGGCTGCTGAGGCGCAGCAGGTGTCAGCCCTTCGGGAAGTGCCCGTGGATGCTTCGGGAATGGGGCCTGCCAACTCAGAACCCCCGTTCCCTGTGGCTGCAGCCGGCCAGGGGGCTCCAGGGGCTCCAGGGTCGGGTGCGCCGCGGGCCTGGGGGGCTTCTTGCCTGTGTGCAGGGCTTCTACGCACAAGGTGGCACCTCATCCCGGCCCAAGGGTGGTGGCAGGAACCCAGGTGGCGCTCGGGGACTCAGCAGGGCCTGCCCCCGGGGCCTGCCCGCAACACCTGATTGCCCGCGGGCGTGTCCGTCCACCCTCAAAAAGTTCTGCTGGGACAGCCCTGACCGAGCTCCGAGCTCCTCGCCCTTGGACCGCCCCAGTGGGCTTCAGGAGTGGGTGTGTGGCAGCAGCAGCCCTCCCCAGTCAACCACCTTGCGTCGGCCCCACCCGACAAGCCCCTAGGGCGTGCGGGGCTTCCCGGGGGGCCTATTTGCAACGCCGGGAAGCGCGGGGCAGTTCGTGTGTGCGGCCCGGGGACACCCGCAGGTGTGTGTGCTCCCCCCGTGGCCGGCCGAGGCGGCTAGCCAGCACCTGGGGGCTGTTGGCAGCGCCCCTGGGCAGCCTCCTAGAGCCAGGGGTCTGGCAGGCTCCGGGGGCAAATGGACTACGGAAGCCGAGAGGGGCCCGTCCGCGCCAAAACCCAAAACGCACTGCTGCCTCCAGGGAGGGACACAGGGGACACAAGTGGCTGTGTGGCGTGCAGTGCCCGACCAGAGGGAGGGAGGTTGGCTGGCTGCTGAGGCGCAGCAGGTGTCAGCCCTTCGGGAAGTGCCCGTGGATGCTTCGGGAATGGGGCCTGCCAACTCAGAACCCCCGTTCCCTGTGGCTGCATCCGGCCAGGGGGCTCCAGGGGCTCCAGGGTCGGGTGCGCCACGGGCCTGGGGGGCTTCTTGCCTGTGTGCAGGGCTTCTACGCACAAGGTGGCACCTCATCCCGGCCCAAGGGTGGTGGCAGGAACCCAGGTGGCGCTCGGGGACTCAGCAGGGCCTGCCCCCGGGGCCTGCCCGCAACACCTGATTGCCCGCGGGCGTGTCCGTCCACCCTCAAAAAGTTCTGCTGGGACAGCCCTGACCGAGCTCCGAGCTCCTCGCCCTTGGACCGCCCCAGTGGGCTTCAGGAGTGGGTGTGTGGCAGCAGCAGCCCTCCCCAGTCAACCACCTTGCGTCGGCCCCACCCGACAAGCCCCTAGGGCGGGCGGGGCTTCCCGGGGGGCCTATTTGCAACGCCGGGAAGCGCGGGGCAGTTCGTGTGTGCGGCCCGGGGACACCCGCAGGTGTGTGTGCTCCCCCCGTGGCCGGCCGAGGCGGCTAGCCAGCACCTGGGGGCTGTTGGCAGCGCCCCTGGGCAGCCTCCTAGAGCCAGGGGTCTGGCAGGCTCCGGGGGCAAATGGACTACGGAAGCCGAGAGGGGCCCGTCCGCGCCAAAACCCAAAACGCGCTGCGGCCTCCAGGGAGGGACACAGGGGACACAAGTGGCTGTGTGGCGTGCAGTGCCCGACCAGAGGGAGGGAGGTTGGCTGGCTGCTGAGGCGCAGCAGGTGTCAGCCCTTCGGGAAGTGCCCGTGGATGCTTCGGGAATGGGGCCTGCCAACTCAGAACCCCCGTTCCCTGTGGCTGCAGCCGGCCAGGGGGCTCCAGGGGCTCCAGGGTCGGGTGCGCCGCGGGCCTGGGGGGCTTCTTGCCTGTGTGCAGGGCTTCTACGCACAAGGTGGCACCTCATCCCGGCCCAAGGGTGGTGGCAGGAACCCAGGTGGCGCTCGGGGACTCAGCAGGGCCTGCCCCCGGGGCCTGCCCGCAACACCTGATTGCCCGCGGGCGTGTCCGTCCACCCTCAAAAAGTTCTGCTGGGACAGCCCTGACCGAGCTCCGAGCTCCTCGCCCTTGGACCGCCCCAGTGGGCTTCAGGAGTGGGTGTGTGGCAGCAGCAGCCCTCCCCAGTCAACCACCTTGCGTCGGCCCCACCCGACAAGCCCCTAGGGCGTGCGGGGCTTCCCGGGGGGCCTATTTGCAACGCCGGGAAGCGCGGGGCAGTTCGTGTGTGCGGCCCGGGGACACCCGCAGGTGTGTGTGCTCCCCCCGTGGCCGGCCGAGGCGGCTAGCCAGCACCTGGGGGCTGTTGGCAGCGCCCCTGGGCAGCCTCCTAGAGCCAGGGGTCTGGCAGGCTCCGGGGGCAAATGGACTACGGAAGCCGAGAGGGGCCCGTCCGCGCCAAAACCCAAAACGCGCTGCGGCCTCCAGGGAGGGACACAGGGGACACAAGTGGCTGTGTGGCGTGCAGTGCCCGACCAGAGGGAGGGAGGTTGGCTGGCTGCTGAGGCGCAGCAGGTGTCAGCCCTTCGGGAAGTGCCCGTGGATGCTTCGGGAATGGGGCCTGCCAACTCAGAACCCCCGTTCCCTGTGGCTGCATCCGGCCAGGGGGCTCCAGGGGCTCCAGGGTCGGGTGCGCCGCGGGCCTGGGGGGCTTCTTGCCTGTGTGCAGGGCTTCTACGCACAAGGTGGCACCTCATCCCGGCCCAAGGGTGGTGGCAGGAACCCAGGTGGCGCTCGGGGACTCAGCAGGGCCTGCCCCCGGGGCCTGCCCGCAACACCTGATTGCCCGCGGGCGTGTCCGTCCACCCTCAAAAAGTTCTGCTGGGACAGCCCTGACCGAGCTCCGAGCTCCTCGCCCTTGGACCGCCCCAGTGGGCTTCAGGAGTGGGTGTGTGGCAGCAGCAGCCCTCCCCAGTCAACCACCTTGCGTCGGCCCCACCCGACAAGCCCCTAGGGCGGGCGGGGCTTCCCGGGGGGCCTATTTGCAACGCCGGGAAGCGCGGGGCAGTTCGTGTGTGCGGCCCGGGGACACCCGCAGGTGTGTGTGCTCCCCCCGTGGCCGGCCGAGGCGGCTAGCCAGCACCTGGGGGCTGTTGGCAGCGCCCCTGGGCAGCCTCCTAGAGCCAGGGGTCTGGCAGGCTCCGGGGGCAAATGGACTACGGAAGCCGAGAGGGGCCCGTCCGCGCCAAAACCCAAAACGCGCTGCGGCCTCCAGGGAGGGACACAGGGGACACAAGTGGCTGTGTGGCGTGCAGTGCACGACCAGAGGGAGGGAGGTTGGCTGGCTGCTGAGGCGCAGCAGGTGTCAGCCCTTCGGGAAGTGCCCGTGGATGCTTCGGGAATGGGGCCTGCCAACTCAGAACCCCCGTTCCCTGTGGCTGCATCCGGCCAGGGGGCTCCAGGGGCTCCAGGGTCGGGTGCGCCGCGGGCCTGGGGGGCTTCTTGCCTGTGTGCAGGGCTTCTACGCACAAGGTGGCACCTCATCCCGGCCCAAGGGTGGTGGCAGGAACCCAGGTGGCGCTCAGGGACTCAGCAGGGCCTGCCCCCGGGGCCTGCCCGCAACACCTGATTGCCCGCGGGCGTGTCCGTCCACCCTCAAAAAGTTCTGCTGGGACAGCCCTGACCGAGCTCCGAGCTCCTCGCCCTTGGACCGCCCCAGTGGGCTTCAGGAGTGGGTGTGTGGCAGCAGCAGCCCTCCCCAGTCAACCACCTTGCGTCGGCCCCACCCGACAAGCCCCTAGGGCGTGCGGGGCTTCCCGGGGGGCCTATTTGCAACGCCGGGAAGTGCGGGGCAGTTCGTGTGTGCAGCCCGGGGACACCCGCAGGTGTGTGTGCTCCCCCCGTGGCCGGCCGAGGCGGCTAGGCAGCACCTGGGGGCTGTTGGCAGCGCCCCTGGGCAGCCTCCTAGAGCCAGGGGTCTGGCAGGCTCCGGGGGCAAATGGACTACGGAAGCCGAGAGGGGCCCGTCCGCGCCAAAACCCAAAACGCGCTGCGGCCTCCAGGGAGGGACACAGGGGACACAAGTGGCTGTGTGGCGTGCAGTGCCCGACCAGAGGGAGGGAGGTTGGCTGGCTGCTGAGGCGCAGCAGGTGTCAGCCCTTCGGGAAGTGCCCGTGGATGCTTCGGGAATGGGGCCTGCCAACTCAGAACCCCCGTTCCCTGTGGCTGCATCCGGCCAGGGGGCTCCAGGGGCTCCAGGGGCTCCAGGGTCGGGTGCGCCGCGGGCCTGGGGGGCTTCTTGCCTGTGTGCAGGGCTTCTACGCACAAGGTGGCACCTCATCCCGGCCCAAGGGTGGTGGCAGGAACCCAGGTGGCGCTCGGGGACTCAGTAGGGCCTGCCCCCGGGGCCTGCCCGCAACACCTGATTGCCCGCGGGCGTGTCCGTCCACCCTCAAAAAGTTCTGCTGGGACAGCCCTGACCGAGCTCCGAGCTCCTCGCCCTTGGACCGCCCCAGTGGGCTTCAGGAGTGGGTGTGTGGCAGCAGCAGCCCTCCCCAGTCAACCACCTTGGGTCGGCCCCACCCGACAAGCCCCTAGGGCGGGCGGGGCTTCCCGGGGGGCCTATTTGCAACGCCGGGAAGCGCGGGGCAGTTCGTGTGTGCGGCCCGGGGACACCCGCAGGTGTGTGTGCTCCCCCCGTGGCCGGCCGAGGCGGCTAGCCAGCACCTGGGGGCTGTTGGCAGCGCCCCTGGGCAGCCTCCTAGAGCCAGGGGTCTGGCAGGCTCCGGGGGCAAATGGACTACGGAAGCCGAGAGGGGCCCGTCCGCGCCAAAACCCAAAACGCGCTGCGGCCTCCAGGGAGGGACACAGGGGACACAAGTGGCTGTGTGGCGTGCAGTGCCCGACCAGAGGGAGGGAGGTTGGCTGGCTGCTGAGGCGCAGCAGGTGTCAGCCCTTCGGGAAGTGCCCGTGGATGCTTCGGGAATGGGGCCTGCCAACTCAGAACCCCCGTTCCCTGTGGCTGCAGCCGGCCAGGGGGCTCCAGGGGCTCCAGGGTCGGGTGCGCCGCGGGCCTGGGGGGCTTCTTGCCTGTGTGCAGGGCTTCTACGCACAAGGTGGCACCTCATCCCGGCCCAAGGGTGGTGGCAGGAACCCAGGTGGCGCTCGGGGACTCAGCAGGGCCTGCCCCCGGGGCCTGCCCGCAACACCTGATTGCCCGCGGGCGTGTCCGTCCACCCTCAAAAAGTTCTGCTGGGACAGCCCTGACCGAGCTCCGAGCTCCTCGCCCTTGGACCGCCCCAGTGGGCTTCAGGAGTGGGTGTGTGGCAGCAGCAGCCCTCCCCAGTCAACCACCTTGCGTCGGCCCCACCCGACAAGCCCCTAGGGCGTGCGGGGCTTCCCGGGGGGCCTATTTGCAACGCCGGGAAGCGCGGGGCAGTTCGTGTGTGCGGCCCGGGGACACCCGCAGGTGTGTGTGCTCCCCCCGTGGCCGGCCGAGGCGGCTAGCCAGCACCTGGGGGCTGTTGGCAGCGCCCCTGGGCAGCCTCCTAGAGCCAGGGGTCTGGCAGGCTCCGGGGGCAAATGGACTACGGAAGCCGAGAGGGGCCCGTCCGCGCCAAAACCCAAAACGCGCTGCGGCCTCCAGGGAGGGACACAGGGGACACAAGTGGCTGTGTGGCGTGCAGTGCCCGACCAGAGGGAGGGAGGTTGGCTGGCTGCTGAGGCGCAGCAGGTGTCAGCCCTTCGGGAAGTGCCCGTGGATGCTTCGGGAATGGGGCCTGCCAACTCAGAACCCCCGTTCCCTGTGGCTGCATCCGGCCAGGGGGCTCCAGGGGCTCCAGGGTCGGGTGCGCCGCGGGCCTGGGGGGCTTCTTGCCTGTGTGCAGGGCTTCTACGCACAAGGTGGCACCTCATCCCGGCCCAAGGGTGGTGGCAGGAACCCAGGTGGCGCTCGGGGACTCAGCAGGGCCTGCCCCCGGGGCCTGCCCGCAACACCTGATTGCCCGCGGGCGTGTCCGTCCACCCTCAAAAAGTTCTGCTGGGACAGCCCTGACCGAGCTCCGAGCTCCTCGCCCTTGGACCGCCCCAGTGGGCTTCAGGAGTGGGTGTGTGGCAGCAGCAGCCCTCCCCAGTCAACCACCTTGCGTCGGCCCCACCCGACAAGCCCCTAGGGCGGGCGGGGCTTCCCGGGGGGCCTATTTGCAACGCCGGGAAGCGCGGGGCAGTTCGTGTGTGCGGCCCGGGGACACCCGCAGGTGTGTGTGCTCCCCCCGTGGCCGGCCGAGGCGGCTAGCCAGCACCTGGGGGCTGTTGGCAGCGCCCCTGGGCAGCCTCCTAGAGCCAGGGGTCTGGCAGGCTCCGGGGGCAAATGGACTACGGAAGCCGAGAGGGGCCCGTCCGCGCCAAAACCCAAAACGCGCTGCGGCCTCCAGGGAGGGACACAGGGGACACAAGTGGCTGTGTGGCGTGCAGTGCACGACCAGAGGGAGGGAGGTTGGCTGGCTGCTGAGGCGCAGCAGGTGTCAGCCCTTCGGGAAGTGCCCGTGGATGCTTCGGGAATGGGGCCTGCCAACTCAGAACCCCCGTTCCCTGTGGCTGCATCCGGCCAGGGGGCTCCAGGGGCTCCAGGGTCGGGTGCGCCGCGGGCCTGGGGGGCTTCTTGCCTGTGTGCAGGGCTTCTACGCACAAGGTGGCACCTCATCCCGGCCCAAGGGTGGTGGCAGGAACCCAGGTGGCGCTCAGGGACTCAGCAGGGCCTGCCCCCGGGGCCTGCCCGCAACACCTGATTGCCCGCGGGCGTGTCCGTCCACCCTCAAAAAGTTCTGCTGGGACAGCCCTGACCGAGCTCCGAGCTCCTCGCCCTTGGACCGCCCCAGTGGGCTTCAGGAGTGGGTGTGTGGCAGCAGCAGCCCTCCCCAGTCAACCACCTTGCGTCGGCCCCACCCGACAAGCCCCTAGGGCGTGCGGGGCTTCCCGGGGGGCCTATTTGCAACGCCGGGAAGTGCGGGGCAGTTCGTGTGTGCAGCCCGGGGACACCCGCAGGTGTGTGTGCTCCCCCCGTGGCCGGCCGAGGCGGCTAGGCAGCACCTGGGGGCTGTTGGCAGCGCCCCTGGGCAGCCTCCTAGAGCCAGGGGTCTGGCAGGCTCCGGGGGCAAATGGACTACGGAAGCCGAGAGGGGCCCGTCCGCGCCAAAACCCAAAACGCGCTGCGGCCTCCAGGGAGGGACACAGGGGACACAAGTGGCTGTGTGGCGTGCAGTGCCCGACCAGAGGGAGGGAGGTTGGCTGGCTGCTGAGGCGCAGCAGGTGTCAGCCCTTCGGGAAGTGCCCGTGGATGCTTCGGGAATGGGGCCTGCCAACTCAGAACCCCCGTTCCCTGTGGCTGCATCCGGCCAGGGGGCTCCAGGGGCTCCAGGGGCTCCAGGGTCGGGTGCGCCGCGGGCCTGGGGGGCTTCTTGCCTGTGTGCAGGGCTTCTACGCACAAGGTGGCACCTCATCCCGGCCCAAGGGTGGTGGCAGGAACCCAGGTGGCGCTCGGGGACTCAGTAGGGCCTGCCCCCGGGGCCTGCCCGCAACACCTGATTGCCCGCGGGCGTGTCCGTCCACCCTCAAAAAGTTCTGCTGGGACAGCCCTGACCGAGCTCCGAGCTCCTCGCCCTTGGACCGCCCCAGTGGGCTTCAGGAGTGGGTGTGTGGCAGCAGCAGCCCTCCCCAGTCAACCACCTTGGGTCGGCCCCACCCGACAAGCCCCTAGGGCGGGCGGGGCTTCCCGGGGGGCCTATTTGCAACGCCGGGAAGCGCGGGGCAGTTCGTGTGTGCGGCCCGGGGACACCCGCAGGTGTGTGTGCTCCCCCCGTGGCCGGCCGAGGCGGCTAGCCAGCACCTGGGGGCTGTTGGCAGCGCCCCTGGGCAGCCTCCTAGAGCCAGGGGTCTGGCAGGCTCCGGGGGCAAATGGACTACGGAAGCCGAGAGGGGCCCGTCCGCGCCAAAACCCAAAACGCGCTGCGGCCTCCAGGGAGGGACACAGGGGACACAAGTGGCTGTGTGGCGTGCAGTGCCCGACCAGAGGGAGGGAGGTTGGCTGGCTGCTGAGGCGCAGCAGGTGTCAGCCCTTCGGGAAGTGCCCGTGGATGCTTCGGGAATGGGGCCTGCCAACTCAGAACCCCCGTTCCCTGTGGCTGCATCCGGCCAGGGGGCTCCAGGGTCGGGTGCGCCGCGGGCCTGGGGGGCTTCTTGCCTGTGTGCAGGGCTTCTACGCACAAGGTGGCACCTCATCCCGGCCCAAGGGTGGTGGCAGGAACCCAGGTGGCGCTCGGGGACTCAGCAGGGCCTGCCCCCGGGGCCTGCCCGCAACACCTGATTGCCCGCGGGCGTGTCCGTCCACCCTCAAAAAGTTCTGCTGGGACAGCCCTGACCGAGCTCCGAGCTCCTCGCCCTTGGACCGCCCCAGTGGGCTTCAGGAGTGGGTGTGTGGCAGCAGCAGCCCTCCCCAGTCAACCACCTTGCGTCGGCCCCACCCGACAAGCCCCTAGGGCGGGCGGGGCTTCCCGGGGGGCCTATTTGCAACGCCGGGAAGCGCGGGGCAGTTCGTGTGTGCGGCCCGGGGACACCCGCAGGTGTGTGTGCTCCCCCCGTGGCCGGCCGAGGCGGCTAGCCAGCACCTGGGGGCTGTTGGCAGCGCCCCTGGGCAGCCTCCTAGAGCCAGGGGTCTGGCAGGCTCCGGGGGCAAATGGACTACGGAAGCCGAGAGGGGCCCGTCCGCGCCAAAACCCAAAACGCGCTGCGGCCTCCAGGGAGGGACACAGGGGACACAAGTGGCTGTGTGGCGTGCAGTGCCCGACCAGAGGGAGGGAGGTTGGCTGGCTGCTGAGGCGCAGCAGGTGTCAGCCCTTCGGGAAGTGCCCGTGGATGCTTCGGGAATGGGGCCTGCCAACTCAGAACCCCCGTTCCCTGTGGCTGCATCCGGCCAGGGGGCTCCAGGGTCGGGTGCGCCGCGGGCCTGGGGGGCTTCTTGCCTGTGTGCAGGGCTTCTACGCACAAGGTGGCACCTCATCCCGGCCCAAGGGTGGTGGCAGGAACCCAGGTGGCGCTCGGGGACTCAGCAGGGCCTGCCCCCGGGGCCTGCCCGCAACACCTGATTGCCCGCGGGCGTGTCCGTCCACCCTCAAAAAGTTCTGCTGGGACAGCCCTGACCGAGCTCCGAGCTCCTCGCCCTTGGACCGCCCCAGTGGGCTTCAGGAGTGGGTGTGTGGCAGCAGCAGCCCTCCCCAGTCAACCACCTTGCGTCGGCCCCACCCGACAAGCCCCTAGGGCGGGCGGGGCTTCCCGGGGGGCCTATTTGCAACGCCGGGAAGCGCGGGGCAGTTCGTGTGTGCGGCCCGGGGACACCCGCAGGTGTGTGTGCTCCCCCCGTGGCCGGCCGAGGCGGCTAGCCAGCACCTGGGGGCTGTTGGCAGCGCCCCTGGGCAGCCTCCTAGAGCCAGGGGTCTGGCAGGCTCCGGGGGCAAATGGACTACGGAAGCCGAGAGGGGCCCGTCCGCGCCAAAACCCAAAACGCGCTGCGGCCTCCAGGGAGGGACACAGGGGACACAAGTGGCTGTGTGGCGTGCAGTGCCCGACCAGAGGGAGGGAGGTTGGCTGGCTGCTGAGGCGCAGCAGGTGTCAGCCCTTCGGGAAGTGCCCGTGGATGCTTCGGGAATGGGGCCTGCCAACTCAGAACCCCCGTTCCCTGTGGCTGCATCCGGCCAGGGGGCTCCAGGGTCGGGTGCGCCGCGGGCCTGGGGGGCTTCTTGCCTGTGTGCAGGGCTTCTACGCACAAGGTGGCACCTCATCCCGGCCCAAGGGTGGTGGCAGGAACCCAGGTGGCGCTCGGGGACTCAGCAGGGCCTGCCCCCGGGGCCTGCCCGCAACACCTGATTGCCCGCGGGCGTGTCCGTCCACCCTCAAAAAGTTCTGCTGGGACAGCCCTGACCGAGCTCCGAGCTCCTCGCCCTTGGACCGCCCCAGTGGGCTTCAGGAGTGGGTGTGTGGCAGCAGCAGCCCTCCCCAGTCAACCACCTTGCGTCGGCCCCACCCGACAAGCCCCTAGGGCGGGCGGGGCTTCCCGGGGGGCCTATTTGCAACGCCGGGAAGCGCGGGGCAGTTCGTGTGTGCGGCCCGGGGACACCCGCAGGTGTGTGTGCTCCCCCCGTGGCCGGCCGAGGCGGCTAGCCAGCACCTGGGGGCTGTTGGCAGCGCCCCTGGGCAGCCTCCTAGAGCCAGGGGTCTGGCAGGCTCCGGGGGCAAATGGACTACGGAAGCCGAGAGGGGCCCGTCCGCGCCAAAACCCAAAACGCGCTGCGGCCTCCAGGGAGGGACACAGGGGACACAAGTGGCTGTGTGGCGTGCAGTGCCCGACCAGAGGGAGGGAGGTTGGCTGGCTGCTGAGGCGCAGCAGGTGTCAGCCCTTCGGGAAGTGCCCGTGGATGCTTCGGGAATGGGGCCTGCCAACTCAGAACCCCCGTTCCTTGTGGCTGCATCCGGCCAGGGGGCTCCAGGGTCGGGTGCGCCGCGGGACTGGGGGCCTTCTTGCCTGTGTGCAGGGCTTCTACGCACAAGGTGGCACCTCATCCCGGCCCAAGGGTGGTGGCAGGAACCCAGGTGGTGCTCGGGGCTCAGCAGGGCCTGCCCCCGGGGCCTGCCCGCAACACCCGATTGCCCGCGGGCGTGTCCGTCCACCCTCAAAAAGTTCTGCTGGGACAGCCCTGACCGAGCTCCGAGCTCCTCGCCCTTGGACCGCCCCAGTGGGCTTCAGGAGTGGGTGTGTGGCAGCAGCAGCCCTCCCCAGTCACCCACCTTGCGTCGGCCCCACCCGACAAGCCCCTAGGGCGGGCGGGGCTTCCCGGGGGGCCTATTTGCAACGCCGGGAAGCGCGGGGCAGTTCGTGTGTGCGGCCCGGGGACACCCGCAGGTGTGTGTGCTCCCCCCGTGGCCGGCCGAGGCGGCTAGCCAGCACCTGGGGGCTGTTGGCAGCGCCCCTGGGCAGCCTCCTAGAGCCAGGGGTCTGGCAGGCTCCGGGGGCAAATGGACTACGGAAGCCGAGAGGGGCCCGTCCGCGCCAAAACCCAAAACGCGCTGCGGCCTCCAGGGAGGGACACAGGGGACACAAGTGGCTGTGTGGCGTGCAGTGCCCGACCAGAGGGAGGGAGGTTGGCTGGCTGCTGAGGCGCAGCAGGTGTCAGCCCTTCGGGAAGTGCCCGTGGATGCTTCGGGAATGGGGCCTGCCAACTCAGAACCCCCGTTCCCTGTGGCTGCATCCGGCCAGGGGGCTCCAGGGGCTCCAGGGTCGGGTGCGCCGCGGGCCTGGGGGGCTTCTTGCCTGTGTGCAGGGCTTCTACGCACAAGGTGGCACCTCATCCCGGCCCAAGGGTGGTGGCAGGAACCCAGGTGGCGCTCAGTGACTCAGCAGGGCCTGCCCCCGGGGCCTGCCCGCAACACCTGATTGCCCGCGGGCGTGTCCGTCCACCCTCAAAAAGTTCTGCTGGGACAGCCCTGACCGAGCTCCGAGCTCCTCGCCCTTGGACCGCCCCAGTGGGCTTCAGGAGTGGGTGTGTGGCAGCAGCAGCCCTCCCCAGTCAACCACCTTGCGTCGGCCCCACCCGACAAGCCCCTAGGGCGTGCGGGGCTTCCCGGGGGGCCTATTTGCAACGCCGGGAAGTGCGGGGCAGTTCGTGTGTGCAGCCCGGGGACACCCGCAGGTGTGTGTGCTCCCCCCGTGGCCGGCCGAGGCGGCTAGGCAGCACCTGGGGGCTGTTGGCAGCGCCCCTGGGCAGCCTCCTAGAGCCAGGGGTCTGGCAGGCTCCGGGGGCAAATGGACTACGGAAGCCGAGAGGGGCCCGTCCGCGCCAAAACCCAAAACGCGCTGCGGCCTCCAGGGAGGGACACAGGGGACACAAGTGGCTGTGTGGCGTGCAGTGCCCGACCAGAGGGAGGGAGGTTGGCTGGCTGCTGAGGCGCAGCAGGTGTCAGCCCTTCGGGAAGTGCCCGTGGATGCTTCGGGAATGGGGCCTGCCAACTCAGAACCCCCGTTCCCTGTGGCTGCAGCCGGCCAGGGGGCTCCAGGGGCTCCAGGGTCGGGTGCGCCGCGGGCCTGGGGGGCTTCTTGCCTGTGTGCAGGGCTTCTACGCACAAGGTGGCACCTCATCCCGGCCCAAGGGTGGTGGCAGGAACCCAGGTGGCGCTCGGGGACTCAGCAGGGCCTGCCCCCGGGGCCTGCCCGCAACACCTGATTGCCCGCGGGCGTGTCCGTCCACCCTCAAAAAGTTCTGCTGGGACAGCCCTGACCGAGCTCCGAGCTCCTCGCCCTTGGACCGCCCCAGTGGGCTTCAGGAGTGGGTGTGTGGCAGCAGCAGCCCTCCCCAGTCAACCACCTTGGGTCGGCCCCACCCGACACGCCCCTAGGGCGTGCGGGGCTTCCCGGGTGGCCTATTTGCAACGCCGGGAAGCGCGGGGCAGTTCGTGTGTGCGGCCCGGGGACACCCGCAGGTGTGTGTGCTCCCCCCGTGGCCGGCCGAGGCGGCTAGCCAGCACCTGGGGGCTGTTGGCAGCGCCCCTGGGCAGCCTCCTAGAGCCAGGGGTCTGGCAGGCTCCGGGGGCAAATGGACTACGGAAGCCGAGAGGGGCCCGTCCGCGCCAAAACCCAAAACGCGCTGCGGCCTCCAGGGAGGGACACAGGGGACACAAGTGGCTGTGTGGCGTGCAGTGCCCGACCAGAGGGAGGGAGGTTGGCTGGCTGCTGAGGCGCAGCAGGTGTCAGCCCTTCGGGAAGTGCCCGTGGATGCTTCGGGAATGGGGCCTGCCAACTCAGAACCCCCATTCCCTGTGGCTGCAGCCGGCCAGGGGGCTCCAGGGTCGGGTGCGCCGCGGGCCTGGGGGGCTTCTTGCCTGTGTGCAGGGCTTCTACGCACAAGGTGGCACCTCATCCCGGCCCAAGGGTGGTGGCAGGAACCCAGGTGGCGCTCGGGGACTCAGCAGGGCCTGCCCCCGGGGCCTGCCCGCAACACCTGATTGCCCGCGGGCGTGTCCGTCCACCCTCAAAAAGTTCTGCTGGGACAGCCCTGACCGAGCTCCGAGCTCCTCGCCCTTGGACCGCCCCAGTGGGCTTCAGGAGTGGGTGTGTGGCAGCAGCAGCCCTCCCCAGTCAACCACCTTGCGTCGGCCCCACCCGACAAGCCCCTAGGGCGTGCGGGGCTTCCCGGGGGGCCTATTTGCAACGCCGGGAAGCGCGGGGCAGTTCGTGTGTGCGGCCCGGGGACACCCGCAGGTGTGTGTGCTCCCCCCTTGGCCGGCCGAGGCGGCTAGCCAGCACCTGGGGGCTGTTGGCAGCGCCCCTGGGCAGCCTCCTAGAGCCAGGGGTCTGGCAGGCTCCGGGGGCAAATGGACTACGGAAGCCGAGAGGGGCCCGTCCGCGCCAAAACCCAAAACGCGCTGCGGCCTCCAGGGAGGGACACAGGGGACACAAGTGGCTGTGTGGCGTGCAGTGCCCGACCAGAGGGAGGGAGGTTGGCTGGCTGCTGAGGCGCAGCAGGTGTCAGCCCTTCGGGAAGTGCCCGTGGATGCTTCGGGAATGGGGCCTGCCAACTCAGAACCCCCGTTCCCTGTGGCTGCATCCGGCCAGGGGGCTCCAGGGTCGGGTGCGCCGCGGGCCTGGGGGGCTTCTTGCCTGTGTGCAGGGCTTCTACGCACAAGGTGGCACCTCATCCCGGCCCAAGGGTGGTGGCAGGAACCCAGGTGGCGCTCGGGGACTCAGCAGGGCCTGCCCCCGGGGCCTGCCCGCAACACCTGATTGCCCGCGGGCGTGTCCGTCCACCCTCAAAACGTTCTGCTGGGACAGCCCTGACCGAGCTCCGAGCTCCTCGCCCTTGGACCGCCCCAGTGGGCTTCAGGAGTGGGTGTGTGGCAGCAGCAGCCCTCCCCAGTCAACCACCTTGCGTCGGCCCCACCCGACAAGCCCCTAGGGCGTGCGGGGCTTCCCGGGGGGCCTATTTGCAACGCCGGGAAGCGCGGGGCAGTTCGTGTGTGCGGCCCGGGGACACCCGCAGGTGTGTGTGCTCCCCCCGTGGCCGGCCGAGGCGGCTAGCCAGCACCTGGGGGCTGTTGGCAGCGCCCCTGGGCAGCCTCCTAGAGCCAGGGGTCTGGCAGGCTCCGGGGGCAAATGGACTACGGAAGCCGAGAGGGGCCCGTCCGCGCCAAAACCCAAAACGCGCTGCGGCCTCCAGGGAGGGACACAGGGGACACAAGTGGCTGTGTGGCGTGCAGTGCCCGACCAGAGGGAGGGAGGTTGGCTGGCTGCTGAGGCGCAGCAGGTGTCAGCCCTTCGGGAAGTGCCCGTGGATGCTTCGGGAATGGGGCCTGCCAACTCAGAACCCCCGTTCCCTGTGGCTGCATCCGGCCAGGGGGCTCCAGGGGCTCCAGGGTCGGGTGCGCCGCGGGCCTGGGGGGCTTCTTGCCTGTGTGCAGGGCTTCTACGCACAAGGTGGCACCTCATCCCGGCCCAAGGGTGGTGGCAGGAACCCAGGTGGCGCTCGGGGACTCAGCAGGGCCTGCCCCCGGGGCCTGCCCGCAACACCTGATTGCCCGCGGGCGTGTCCGTCCACCCTCAAAAAGTTCTGCTGGGACAGCCCTGACCGAGCTCCGAGCTCCTCGCCCTTGGACCGCCCCAGTGGGCTTCAGGAGTGGGTGTGTGGCAGCAGCAGCCCTCCCCAGTCACCCACCTTGCGTCGGCCCCGCCCGACAAGCCCCTAGGGCGGGCGGGGCTTCCCGGGGGGCCTATTTGCAACGCCGGGAAGCGCGGGGCAGTTCGTGTGTGCGGCCCGGGGACACCCGCAGGTGTGTGTGCTCCCCCCTTGGCCGGCCGAGGCGGCTAGCCAGCACCTGGGGGCTGTTGGCAGCGCCCCTGGGCAGCCTCCTAGAGCCAGGGGTCTGGCAGGCTCCGGGGGCAAATGGACTACGGAAGCCGAGAGGGGCCCGTCCGCGCCAAAACCCAAAACGCGCTGCGGCCTCCAGGGAGGGACACAGGGGACACAAGTGGCTGTGTGGCGTGCAGTGCCCGACCAGAGGGAGGGAGGTTGGCTGGCTGCTGAGGCGCAGCAGGTGTCAGCCCTTCGGGAAGTGCCCGTGGATGCTTCGGGAATGGGGCCTGCCAACTCAGAACCCCCGTTCCCTGTGGCTGCATCCGGCCAGGGGGCTCCAGGGTCGGGTGCGCCGCGGGCCTGGGGGGCTTCTTGCCTGTGTGCAGGGCTTCTACGCACAAGGTGGCACCTCATCCCGGCCCAAGGGTGGTGGCAGGAACCCAGGTGGCGCTCGGGGACTCAGCAGGGCCTGCCCCCGGGGCCTGCCCGCAACACCTGATTGCCCGCGGGCGTGTCCGTCCACCCTCAAAAAGTTCTGCTGGGACAGCCCTGACCGAGCTCCGAGCTCCTCGCCCTTGGACCGCCCCAGTGGGCTTCAGGAGTGGGTGTGTGGCAGCAGCAGCCCTCCCCAGTCAACCACCTTGCGTCGGCCCCACCCGACAAGCCCCTAGGGCGTGCGGGGCTTCCCGGGGGGCCTATTTGCAACGCCGGGAAGCGCGGGGCAGTTCGTGTGTGCGGCCCGGGGACACCCGCAGGTGTGTGTGCTCCCCCCGTGGCCGGCCGAGGCGGCTAGCCAGCACCTGGGGGCTGTTGGCAGCGCCCCTGGGCAGCCTCCTAGAGCCAGGGGTCTGGCAGGCTCCGGGGGCAAATGGACTACGGAAGCCGAGAGGGGCCCGTCCGCGCCAAAACCCAAAACGCGCTGCGGCCTCCAGGGAGGGACACAGGGGACACAAGTGGCTGTGTGGCGTGCAGTGCCCGACCAGAGGGAGGGAGGTTGGCTGGCTGCTGAGGCGCAGCAGGTGTCAGCCCTTCGGGAAGTGCCCGTGGATGCTTCGGGAATGGGGCCTGCCAACTCAGAACCCCCGTTCCCTGTGGCTGCATCCGGCCAGGGGGCTCCAGGGGCTCCAGGGTCGGGTGCGCCGCGGGCCTGGGGGGCTTCTTGCCTGTGTGCAGGGCTTCTACGCACAAGGTGGCACCTCATCCCGGCCCAAGGGTGGTTGCAGGAACCCAGGTGGCGCTCGGGGACTCAGCAGGGCCTGCCCCCGGGGCCTGCCCGCAACACCTGATTGCCCGCGGGCGTGTCCGTCCACCCTCAAAAAGTTCTGCTGGGACAGCCCTGACCGAGCTCCGAGCTCCTCGCCCTTGGACCGCCCCAGTGGGCTTCAGGAGTGGGTGTGTGGCAGCAGCAGCCCTCCCCAGTCAACCACCTTGCGTCGGCCCCGCCCGACAAGCCCCTAGGGCGGGCGGGGCTTCCCGGGGGGCCTATTTGCAACGCCGGGAAGCGCGGGGCAGTTCGTGTGTGCGGCCCGGGGACACCCGCAGGTGTGTGTGCTCCCCCCGTGGCCGGCCGAGGCGGCTAGGCAGCACCTGGGGGCTGTTGGCAGCGCCCCTGGGCAGCCTCCTAGAGCCAGGGGTCTGGCAGGCTCCGGGGGCAAATGGACTACGGAAGCCGAGAGGGGCCCGTCCGCGCCAAAACCCAAAACGCGCTGCGGCCTCCAGGGAGGGACACAGGGGACACAAGTGGCTGTGTGGCGTGCAGTGCCCGACCAGAGGGAGGGAGGTTGGCTGGCTGCTGAGGCGCAGCAGGTGTCAGCCCTTCGGGAAGTGCCCGTGGATGCTTCGGGAATGGGGCCTGCCAACTCAGAACCCCCGTTCCCTGTGGCTGCAGCCGGCCAGGGGGCTCCAGGGGCTCCAGGGTCGGGTGCGCCGCGGGCCTGGGGGGCTTCTTGCCTGTGTGCAGGGCTTCTACGCACAAGGTGGCACCTCATCCCGGCCCAAGGGTGGTGGCAGGAACCCAGGTGGCGCTCGGGGACTCAGCAGGGCCTGCCCCCGGGGCCTGCCCGCAACACCTGATTGCCCGCGGGCGTGTCCGTCCACCCTCAAAAAGTTCTGCTGGGACAGCCCTGACCGAGCTCCGAGCTCCTCGCCCTTGGACCGCCCCAGTGGGCTTCAGGAGTGGGTGTGTGGCAGCAGCAGCCCTCCCCAATCACCCACCTTGCGTCGGCCCCGCCCGACAAGCCCCTAGGGCGGGCGGGGCTTCCCGGGGGGCCTATTTGCAACGCCGGGAAGCGCGGGGCAGTTCGTGTGTGCGGCCCGGGGACACCCGCAGGTGTGTGTGCTCCCCCCGTGGCCGGCCGAGGCGGCTAGCCAGCACCTGGGGGCTGTTGGCAGCGCCCCTGGGCAGCCTCCTAGAGCCAGGGGTCTGGCAGGCTCCGGGGGCAAATGGACTACGGAAGCCGAGAGGGGCCCGTCCGCGCCAAAACCCAAAACGCGCTGCGGCCTCCAGGGAGGGACACAGGGGACACAAGTGGCTGTGTGGCGTGCAGTGCCCGACCAGAGGGAGGGAGGTTGGCTGGCTGCTGAGGCGCAGCAGGTGTCAGCCCTTCGGGAAGTGCCCGTGGATGCTTCGGGAATGGGGCCTGCCAACTCAGAACCCCCGTTCCCTGTGGCTGCATCCGGCCAGGGGGCTCCAGGGGCTCCAGGGTCGGGTGCGCCGCGGGCCTGGGGGGCTTCTTGCCTGTGTGCAGGGCTTCTACGCACAAGGTGGCACCTCATCCCGGCCCAAGGGTGGTGGCAGGAACCCAGGTGGCGCTCAGTGACTCAGCAGGGCCTGCCCCCGGGGCCTGCCCGCAACACCTGATTGCCCGCGGGCGTGTCCGTCCACCCTCAAAAAGTTCTGCTGGGACAGCCCTGACCGAGCTCCGAGCTCCTCGCCCTTGGACCGCCCCAGTGGGCTTCAGGAGTGGGTGTGTGGCAGCAGCAGCCCTCCCCAGTCAACCACCTTGCGTCGGCCCCACCCGACAAGCCCCTAGGGCGTGCGGGGCTTCCCGGGGGGCCTATTTGCAACGCCGGGAAGTGCGGGGCAGTTCGTGTGTGCAGCCCGGGGACACCCGCAGGTGTGTGTGCTCCCCCCGTGGCCGGCCGAGGCGGCTAGCCAGCACCTGGGGGCTGTTGGCAGCGCCCCTGGGCAGCCTCCTAGAGCCAGGGGTCTGGCAGGCTCCGGGGGCAAATGGACTACGGAAGCCGAGAGGGGCCCGTCCGCGCCAAAACCCAAAACGCGCTGCGGCCTCCAGGGAGGGACACAGGGGACACAAGTGGCTGTGTGGCGTGCAGTGCCCGACCAGAGGGAGGGAGGTTGGCTGGCTGCTGAGGCGCAGCAGGTGTCAGCCCTTCGGGAAGTGCCCGTGGATGCTTCGGGAATGGGGCCTGCCAACTCAGAACCCCCGTTCCCTGTGGCTGCAGCCGGCCAGGGGGCTCCAGGGGCTCCAGGGTCGGGTGCGCCGCGGGCCTGGGGGGCTTCTTGCCTGTGTGCAGGGCTTCTACGCACAAGGTGGCACCTCATCCCGGCCCAAGGGTGGTGGCAGGAACCCAGGTGGCGCTCGGGGACTCAGCAGGGCCTGCCCCCGGGGCCTGCCCGCAACACCTGATTGCCCGCGGGCGTGTCCGTCCACCCTCAAAAAGTTCTGCTGGGACAGCCCTGACCGAGCTCCGAGCTCCTCGCCCTTGGACCGCCCCAGTGGGCTTCAGGAGTGGGTGTGTGGCAGCAGCAGCCCTCCCCAGTCAACCACCTTGGGTCGGCCCCACCCGACAAGCCCCTAGGGCGGGCGGGGCTTCCCGGGTGGCCTATTTGCAACGCCGGGAAGCGCGGGGCAGTTCGTGTGTGCGGCCCGGGGACACCCGCAGGTGTGTGTGCTCCCCCCGTGGCCGGCCGAGGCGGCTAGCCAGCACCTGGGGGCTGTTGGCAGCGCCCCTGGGCAGCCTCCTAGAGCCAGGGGTCTGGCAGGCTCCGGGGGCAAATGGACTACGGAAGCCGAGAGGGGCCCGTCCGCGCCAAAACCCAAAACGCGCTGCGGCCTCCAGGGAGGGACACAGGGGACACAAGTGGCTGTGTGGCGTGCAGTGCCCGACCAGAGGGAGGGAGGTTGGCTGGCTGCTGAGGCGCAGCAGGTGTCAGCCCTTCGGGAAGTGCCCGTGGATGCTTCGGGAATGGGGCCTGCCAACTCAGAACCCCCGTTCCCTGTGGCTGCAGCCGGCCAGGGGGCTCCAGGGTCGGGTGCGCCGCGGGCCTGGGGGGCTTCTTGCCTGTGTGCAGGGCTTCTACGCACAAGGTGGCACCTCATCCCGGCCCAAGGGTGGTGGCAGGAACCCAGGTGGCGCTCGGGGACTCAGCAGGGCCTGCCCCCGGGGCCTGCCCGCAACACCTGATTGCCCGCGGGCGTGTCCGTCCACCCTCAAAAAGTTCTGCTGGGACAGCCCTGACCGAGCTCCGAGCTCCTCGCCCTTGGACCGCCCCAGTGGGCTTCAGGAGTGGGTGTGTGGCAGCAGCAGCCCTCCCCAGTCAACCACCTTGCGTCGGCCCCGCCCGACAAGCCCCTAGGGCGGGCGGGGCTTCCCGGGGGGCCTATTTGCAACGCCGGGAAGCGCGGGGCAGTTCGTGTGTGCGGCCCGGGGACACCCGCAGGTGTGTGTGCTCCCCCCGTGGCCGGCCGAGGCGGCTAGCCAGCACCTGGGGGCTGTTGGCAGCGCCCCTGGGCAGCCTCCTAGAGCCAGGGGTCTGGCAGGCTCCGGGGGCAAATGGACTACGGAAGCCGAGAGGGGCCCGTCCGCGCCAAAACCCAAAACGCGCTGCGGCCTCCAGGGAGGGACACAGGGGACACAAGTGGCTGTGTGGCGTGCAGTGCCCGACCAGAGGGAGGGAGGTTGGCTGGCTGCTGAGGCGCAGCAGGTGTCAGCCCTTCGGGAAGTGCCCGTGGATGCTTCGGGAATGGGGCCTGCCAACTCAGAACCCCCGTTCCCTGTGGCTGCATCCGGCCAGGGGGCTCCAGGGGCTCCAGGGTCGGGTGCGCCGCGGGCCTGGGGGGCTTCTTGCCTGTGTGCAGGGCTTCTACGCACAAGGTGGCACCTCATCCCGGCCCAAGGGTGGTGGCAGGAACCCAGGTGGCGCTCGGGGACTCAGCAGGGCCTGCCCCCGGGGCCTGCCCGCAACACCTGATTGCCCGCGGGCGTGTCCGTCCACCCTCAAAAAGTTCTGCTGGGACAGCCCTGACCGAGCTCCGAGCTCCTCGCCCTTGGACCGCCCCAGTGGGCTTCAGGAGTGGGTGTGTGGCAGCAGCAGCCCTCCCCAGTCACCCACCTTGCGTCGGCCCCGCCCGACAAGCCCCTAGGGCGGGCGGGGCTTCCCGGGGGGCCTATTTGCAACGCCGGGAAGCGCGGGGCAGTTCGTGTGTGCGGCCCGGGGACACCCGCAGGTGTGTGTGCTCCCCCCATGGCCGGCCGAGGCGGCTAGCCAGCACCTGGGGGCTGTTGGCAGCGCCCCTGGGCAGCCTCCTAGAGCCAGGGGTCTGGCAGGCTCCGGGGGCAAATGGACTACGGAAGCCGAGAGGGGCCCGTCCGCGCCAAAACCCAAAACGCGCTGCGGCCTCCAGGGAGGGACACAGGGGACACAAGTGGCTGTGTGGCGTGCAGTGCCCGACCAGAGGGAGGGAGGTTGGCTGGCTGCTGAGGCGCAGCAGGTGTCAGCCCTTCGGGAAGTGCCCGTGGATGCTTCGGGAATGGGGCCTGCCAACTCAGAACCCCCGTTCCCTGTGGCTGCAGCCGGCCAGGGGGCTCCAGGGGCTCCAGGGTCGGGTGCGCCGCGGGCCTGGGGGGCTTCTTGCCTGTGTGCAGGGCTTCTACGCACAAGGTGGCACCTCATCCCGGCCCAAGGGTGGTGGCAGGAACCCAGGTGGCGCTCGGGGACTCAGCAGGGCCTGCCCCCGGGGCCTGCCCGCAACACCTGATTGCCCGCGGGCGTGTCCGTCCACCCTCAAAAAGTTCTGCTGGGACAGCCCTGACCGAGCTCCGAGCTCCTCGCCTTTGGACCGCCCCAGTGGGCTTCAGGAGTGGGTGTGTGGCAGCAGCAGCCCTCCCCAGTCAACCACCTTGCGTCGGCCCCGCCCGACAAGCCCCTAGGGCGGGCGGGGCTTCCCGGGGGGCCTATTTGCAACGCCGGGAAGCGCGGGGCAGTTCGTGTGTGCGGCCCGGGGACACCCGCAGGTGTGTGTGCTCCCCCCGTGGCCGGCCGAGGCGGCTAGCCAGCACCTGGGGGCTGTTGGCAGCGCCCCTGGGCAGCCTCCTAGAGCCAGGGGTCTGGCAGGCTCCGGGGGCAAATGGACTACGGAAGCCGAGAGGGGCCCGTCCGCGCCAAAACCCAAAACGCGCTGCGGCCTCCAGGGAGGGACACAGGGGACACAAGTGGCTGTGTGGCGTGCAGTGCCCGACCAGAGGGAGGGAGGTTGGCTGGCTGCTGAGGCGCAGCAGGTGTCAGCCCTTCGGGAAGTGCCCGTGGATGCTTCGGGAATGGGGCCTGCCAACTCAGAACCCCCGTTCCCTGTGGCTGCAGCCGGCCAGGGGGCTCCAGGGTCGGGTGCGCCGCGGGCCTGGGGGGGGCTTCTTGCCTGTGTGCAGGGCTTCTACGCACAAGGTGGCACCTCATCCCGGCCCAAGGGTGGTGGCAGGAACCCAGGTGGCGCTCGGGGACTCAGCAGGGCCTGCCCCCGGGGCCTGCCCGCAACACCTGATTGCCCGCGGGCGTGTCCGTCCACCCTCAAAAAGTTCTGCTGGGACAGCCCTGACCAAGCTCCGAGCTCCTCGCCCTTGGACCGCCCCAGTGGGCTTCAGGAGTGGGTGTGTGGCAGCAGCAGCCCTCCCCAGTCAACCACCTTGCGTCGGCCCCACCCGACAAGCCCCTAGGGCGTGCGGGGCTTCCCGGGGGGCCTATTTGCAACGCCGGGAAGCGCGGGGCAGTTCGTGTGTGCGGCCCGGGGACACCCGCAGGTGTGTGTGCTCCCCCCGTGGCCGGCCGAGGCGGCTAGCCAGCACCTGGGGGCTGTTGGCAGCGCCCCTGGGCAGCCTCCTAGAGCCAGGGGTCTGGCAGGCTCCGGGGGCAAATGGACTACGGAAGCCGAGAGGGGCCCGTCCGCGCCAAAACCCAAAACGCGCTGCGGCCTCCAGGGAGGGACACAGGGGACACAAGTGGCTGTGTGGCGTGCAGTGCCCGACCAGAGGGAGGGAGGTTGGCTGGCTGCTGAGGCGCAGCAGGTGTCAGCCCTTCGGGAAGTGCCCGTGGATGCTTCGGGAATGGGGCCTGCCAACTCAGAACCCCCGTTCCCTGTGGCTGCATCCGGCCAGGGGGCTCCAGGGGCTCCAGGGTCGGGTGCGCCGCGGGCCTGGGGGCTTCTTGCCTGTGTGCAGGGCTTCTACGCACAAGGTGGCACCTCATCCCGGCCCAAGGGTGGTGGCAGGAACCCAGGTGGCGCTCGGGGACTCAGCAGGGCCTGCCCCCGGGGCCTGCCCGCAACACCTGATTGCCCGCGGGCGTGTCCGTCCACCCTCAAAAAGTTCTGCTGGGACAGCCCTGACCGAGCTCCGAGCTCCTCGCCCTTGGACCGCCCCAGTGGGCTTCAGGAGTGGGTGTGTGGCAGCAGCAGCCCTCCCCAGTCACCCACCTTGCGTCGGCCCCGCCCGACAAGCCCCTAGGGCGTGCGGGGCTTCCCGGGGGGCCTATTTGCAACGCCGGGAAGCGCGGGGCAGTTCGTGTGTGCGGCCCGGGGACACCCGCAGGTGTGTGTGCTCCCCCCATGGCCGGCCGAGGCGGCTAGCCAGCACCTGGGGGCTGTTGGCAGCGCCCCTGGGCAGCCTCCTAGAGCCAGGGGTCTGGCAGGCTCCGGGGGCAAATGGACTACGGAAGCCGAGAGGGGCCCGTCCGCGCCAAAACCCAAAACGCGCTGCGGCCTCCAGGGAGGGACACAGGGGACACAAGTGGCTGTGTGGCGTGCAGTGCCCGACCAGAGGGAGGGAGGTTGGCTGGCTGCTGAGGCGCAGCAGGTGTCAGCCCTTCGGGAAGTGCCCGTGGATGCTTCGGGAATGGGGCCTGCCAACTCAGAACCCCCGTTCCCTGTGGCTGCAGCCGGCCAGGGGGCTCCAGGGGCTCCAGGGTCGGGTGCGCCGCGGGCCTGGGGGGCTTCTTGCCTGTGTGCAGGGCTTCTACGCACAAGGTGGCACCTCATCCCGGCCCAAGGGTGGTGGCAGGAACCCAGGTGGCGCTCGGGGACTCAGCAGGGCCTGCCCCCGGGGCCTGCCCGCAACACCTGATTGCCCGCGGGCGTGTCCGTCCACCCTCAAAAAGTTCTGCTGGGACAGCCCTGACCGAGCTCCGAGCTCCTCGCCCTTGGACCGCCCCAGTGGGCTTCAGGAGTGGGTGTGTGGCAGCAGCAGCCCTCCCCAGTCACCCACCTTGCGTCGGCCCCGCCCGACAAGCCCCTAGGGCGGGCGGGGCTTCCCGGGGGGCCTATTTGCAACGCCGGGAAGCGCGGGGCAGTTCGTGTGTGCGGCCCGGGGACACCCGCAGGTGTGTGTGCTCCCCCCGTGGCCGGCCGAGGCGGCTAGCCAGCACCTGGGGGCTGTTGGCAGCGCCCCTGGGCAGCCTCCTAGAGCCAGGGGTCTGGCAGGCTCCGGGGGCAAATGGACTACGGAAGCCGAGAGGGGCCCGTCCGCGCCAAAACCCAAAACGCGCTGCGGCCTCCAGGGAGGGACACAGGGGACACAAGTGGCTGTGTGGCGTGCAGTGCCCGACCAGAGGGAGGGAGGTTGGCTGGCTGCTGAGGCGCAGCAGGTGTCAGCCCTTCGGGAAGTGCCCGTGGATGCTTCGGGAATGGGGCCTGCCAACTCAGAACCCCCGTTCCCTGTGGCTGCAGCCGGCCAGGGGGCTCCAGGGTCGGGTGCGCCGCGGGCCTGGGGGGGGCTTCTTGCCTGTGTGCAGGGCTTCTACGCACAAGGTGGCACCTCATCCCGGCCCAAGGGTGGTGGCAGGAACCCAGGTGGCGCTCGGGGACTCAGCAGGGCCTGCCCCCGGGGCCTGCCCGCAACACCTGATTGCCCGCGGGCGTGTCCGTCCACCCTCAAAAAGTTCTGCTGGGACAGCCCTGACCAAGCTCCGAGCTCCTCGCCCTTGGACCGCCCCAGTGGGCTTCAGGAGTGGGTGTGTGGCAGCAGCAGCCCTCCCCAGTCAACCACCTTGCGTCGGCCCCACCCGACAAGCCCCTAGGGCGTGCGGGGCTTCCCGGGGGGCCTATTTGCAACGCCGGGAAGCGCGGGGCAGTTCGTGTGTGCGGCCCGGGGACACCCGCAGGTGTGTGTGCTCCCCCCGTGGCCGGCCGAGGCGGCTAGCCAGCACCTGGGGGCTGTTGGCAGCGCCCCTGGGCAGCCTCCTAGAGCCAGGGGTCTGGCAGGCTCCGGGGGCAAATGGACTACGGAAGCCGAGAGGGGCCCGTCCGCGCCAAAACCCAAAACGCGCTGCGGCCTCCAGGGAGGGACACAGGGGACACAAGTGGCTGTGTGGCGTGCAGTGCCCGACCAGAGGGAGGGAGGTTGGCTGGCTGCTGAGGCGCAGCAGGTGTCAGCCCTTCGGGAAGTGCCCGTGGATGCTTCGGGAATGGGGCCTGCCAACTCAGAACCCCCGTTCCCTGTGGCTGCAGCCGGCCAGGGGGCTCCAGGGGCTCCAGGGTCGGGTGCGCCGCGGGCCTGGGGGGCTTCTTGCCTGTGTGCAGGGCTTCTACGCACAAGGTGGCACCTCATCCCGGCCCAAGGGTGGTGGCAGGAACCCAGGTGGCGCTCGGGGACTCAGCAGGGCCTGCCCCCGGGGCCTGCCCGCAACACCTGATTGCCCGCGGGCGTGTCCGTCCACCCTCAAAAGTTCTGCTGGGACAGCCCTGACCGAGCTCCGAGCTCCTCGCCCTTGGACCGCCCCAGTGGGCTTCAGGAGTGGGTGTGTGGCAGCAGCAGCCCTCCCCAGTCACCCACCTTGCGTCGGCCCCGCCCGACAAGCCCCTAGGGCGTGCGGGGCTTCCCGGGGGGCCTATTTGCAACGCCGGGAAGCGCGGGGCAGTTCGTGTGTGCGGCCCGGGGACACCCGCAGGTGTGTGTGCTCCCCCCATGGCCGGCCGAGGCGGCTAGCCAGCACCTGGGGGCTGTTGGCAGCGCCCCTGGGCAGCCTCCTAGAGCCAGGGGTCTGGCAGGCTCCGGGGGCAAATGGACTACGGAAGCCGAGAGGGGCCCGTCCGCGCCAAAACCCAAAACGCGCTGCGGCCTCCAGGGAGGGACACAGGGGACACAAGTGGCTGTGTGGCGTGCAGTGCCCGACCAGAGGGAGGGAGGTTGGCTGGCTGCTGAGGCGCAGCAGGTGTCAGCCCTTCGGGAAGTGCCCGTGGATGCTTCGGGAATGGGGCCTGCCAACTCAGAACCCCCGTTCCCTGTGGCTGCAGCCGGCCAGGGGGCTCCAGGGGCTCCAGGGTCGGGTGCGCCGCGGGCCTGGGGGGCTTCTTGCCTGTGTGCAGGGCTTCTACGCACAAGGTGGCACCTCATCCCGGCCCAAGGGTGGTGGCAGGAACCCAGGTGGCGCTCGGGGACTCAGCAGGGCCTGCCCCCGGGGCCTGCCCGCAACACCTGATTGCCCGCGGGCGTGTCCGTCCACCCTCAAAAAGTTCTGCTGGGACAGCCCTGACCGAGCTCCGAGCTCCTCGCCCTTGGACCGCCCCAGTGGGCTTCAGGAGTGGGTGTGTGGCAGCAGCAGCCCTCCCCAGTCACCCACCTTGCGTCGGCCCCGCCCGACAAGCCCCTAGGGCGGGCGGGGCTTCCCGGGGGCCTATTTGCAACGCCGGGAAGCGCGGGGCAATTCGTGTGTGCGGCCCGGGGACACCCGCAGGTGTGTGTGCTCCCCCCGTGGCCGGCCGAGGCGGCTAGCCAGCACCTGGGGGCTGTTGGCAGCGCCCCTGGGCAGCCTCCTAGAGCCAGGGGTCTGGCAGGCTCCGGGGGCAAATGGACTACGGAAGCCGAGAGGGGCCCGTCCGCGCCAAAACCCAAAACGCGCTGCGGCCTCCAGGGAGGGACACAGGGGACACAAGTGGCTGTGTGGCGTGCAGTGCCCGACCAGAGGGAGGGAGGTTGGCTGGCTGCTGAGGCGCAGCAGGTGTCAGCCCTTCGGGAAGTGCCCGTGGATGCTTCGGGAATGGGGCCTGCCAACTCAGAACCCCCGTTCCCTGTGGCTGCAGCCGGCCAGGGGGCTCCAGGGTCGGGTGCGCCGCGGGCCTGGGGGGGGCTTCTTGCCTGTGTGCAGGGCTTCTACGCACAAGGTGGCACCTCATCCCGGCCCAAGGGTGGTGGCAGGAACCCAGGTGGCGCTCGGGGACTCAGCAGGGCCTGCCCCCGGGGCCTGCCCGCAACACCTGATTGCCCGCGGGCGTGTCCGTCCACCCTCAAAAAGTTCTGCTGGACAGCCCTGACCAAGCTCCGAGCTCCTCGCCCTTGGACCGCCCCAGTGGGCTTCAGGAGTGGGTGTGTGGCAGCAGCAGCCCTCCCCAGTCAACCACCTTGCGTCGGCCCCACCCGACAAGCCCCTAGGGCGTGCGGGGCTTCCCGGGGGCCTATTTGCAACGCCGGGAAGCGCGGGGCAGTTCGTGTGTGCGGCCCGGGGACACCCGCAGGTGTGTGTGCTCCCCCCGTGGCCGGCCGAGGCGGCTAGCCAGCACCTGGGGGCTGTTGGCAGCGCCCCTGGGCAGCCTCCTAGAGCCAGGGGTCTGGCAGGCTCCGGGGGCAAATGGACTACGGAAGCCGAGAGGGGCCCGTCCGCGCCAAAACCCAAAACGCGCTGCGGCCTCCAGGGAGGGACACAGGGGACACAAGTGGCTGTGTGGCGTGCAGTGCCCGACCAGAGGGAGGGAGGTTGGCTGGCTGCTGAGGCGCAGCAGGTGTCAGCCCTTCGGGAAGTGCCCGTGGATGCTTCGGGAATGGGGCCTGCCAACTCAGAACCCCCGTTCCCTGTGGCTGCATCCGGCCAGGGGGCTCCAGGGGCTCCAGGGTCGGGTGCGCCGCGGGCCTGGGGGGCTTCTTGCCTGTGTGCAGGGCTTCTACGCACAAGGTGGCACCTCATCCCGGCCCAAGGGTGGTGGCAGGAACCCAGGTGGCGCTCGGGGACTCAGCAGGGCCTGCCCCCGGGGCCTGCCCGCAACACCTGATTGCCCGCGGGCGTGTCCGTCCACCCTCAAAAAGTTCTGCTGGGACAGCCCTGACCGAGCTCCGAGCTCCTCGCCCTTGGACCGCCCCAGTGGGCTTCAGGAGTGGGTGTGTGGCAGCAGCAGCCCTCCCCAGTCACCCACCTTGCGTCGGCCCCGCCCGACAAGCCCCTAGGGCGGGCGGGGCTTCCCGGGGGGCCTATTTGCAACGCCGGGAAGTGCGGGGCAGTTCGTGTGTGCGGCCCGGGGACACCCGCAGGTGTGTGTGCTCCCCCCATGGCCGGCCGAGGCGGCTAGCCAGCACCTGGGGGCTGTTGGCAGCGCCCCTGGGCAGCCTCCTAGAGCCAGGGGTCTGGCAGGCTCCGGGGGCAAATGGACTACGGAAGCCGAGAGGGGCCCGTCCGCGCCAAAACCCAAAACGCGCTGCGGCCTCCAGGGAGGGACACAGGGGACACAAGTGGCTGTGTGGCGTGCAGTGCCCGACCAGAGGGAGGGAGGTTGGCTGGCTGCTGAGGCGCAGCAGGTGTCAGCCCTTCGGAAGTGCCCGTGGATGCTTCGGGAATGGGGCCTGCCAACTCAGAACCCCCGTTCCCTGTGGCTGCAGCCGGCCAGGGGGCTCCAGGGGCTCCAGGGTCGGGTGCGCCGCGGGCCTGGGGGGCTTCTTGCCTGTGTGCAGGGCTTCTACGCACAAGGTGGCACCTCATCCCGGCCCAAGGGTGGTGGCAGGAACCCAGGTGGCGCTCGGGGACTCAGCAGGGCCTGCCCCCGGGGCCTGCCCGCAACACCTGATTGCCCGCGGGCGTGTCCGTCCACCCTCAAAAAGTTCTGCTGGGACAGCCCTGACCGAGCTCCGAGCTCCTCGCCCTTGGACCGCCCCAGTGGGCTTCAGGAGTGGGTGTGTGGCAGCAGCAGCCCTCCCCAGTCACCCACCTTGCGTCGGCCCCGCCCGACAAGCCCCTAGGGCGGGCGGGGCTTCCCGGGGGGCCTATTTGCAACGCCGGAAGCGCGGGGCAGTTCGTGTGTGCGGCCCGGGGACACCCGCAGGTGTGTGTGCTCCCCCCGTGGCCGGCCGAGGCGGCTAGCCAGCACCTGGGGGCTGTTGGCAGCGCCCCTGGGCAGCCTCCTAGAGCCAGGGGTCTGGCAGGCTCCGGGGGCAAATGGACTACGGAAGCCGAGAGGGGCCCGTCCGCGCCAAAACCCAAAACGCGCTGCGGCCTCCAGGGAGGGACACAGGGGACACAAGTGGCTGTGTGGCGTGCAGTGCCCGACCAGAGGGAGGGAGGTTGGCTGGCTGCTGAGGCGCAGCAGGTGTCAGCCCTTCGGGAAGTGCCCGTGGATGCTTCGGAATGGGGCCTGCCAACTCAGAACCCCCGTTCCCTGTGGCTGCAGCCGGCCAGGGGGCTCCAGGGTCGGGTGCGCCGCGGGCCTGGGGGGGCTTCTTGCCTGTGTGCAGGGCTTCTACGCACAAGGTGGCACCTCATCCCGGCCCAAGGGTGGTGGCAGGAACCCAGGTGGCGCTCGGGGACTCAGCAGGGCCTGCCCCCGGGGCCTGCCCGCAACACCTGATTGCCCGCGGGCGTGTCCGTCCACCCTCAAAAAGTTCTGCTGGGACAGCCCTGACCAAGCTCCGAGCTCCTCGCCCTTGGACCGCCCCAGTGGGCTTCAGGAGTGGGTGTGTGGCAGCAGCAGCCCTCCCCAGTCAACCACCTTGCGTCGGCCCCACCCGACAAGCCCCTAGGGCGTGCGGGGCTTCCCGGGGGGCCTATTTGCAACGCCGGGAAGCGCGGGGCAGTTCGTGTGTGCGGCCCGGGGACACCCGCAGGTGTGTGTGCTCCCCCCGTGGCCGGCCGAGGCGGCTAGCCAGCACCTGGGGGCTGTTGGCAGCGCCCCTGGGCAGCCTCCTAGAGCCAGGGGTCTGGCAGGCTCCGGGGGCAAATGGACTACGGAAGCCGAGAGGGGCCCGTCCGCGCCAAAACCCAAAACGCGCTGCGGCCTCCAGGGAGGGACACAGGGGACACAAGTGGCTGTGTGGCGTGCAGTGCCCGACCAGAGGGAGGGAGGTTGGCTGGCTGCTGAGGCGCAGCAGGTGTCAGCCCTTCGGGAAGTGCCCGTGGATGCTTCGGGAATGGGGCCTGCCAACTCAGAACCCCCGTTCCCTGTGGCTGCATCCGGCCAGGGGGCTCCAGGGGCTCCAGGGTCGGGTGCGCCGCGGGCCTGGGGGGCTTCTTGCCTGTGTGCAGGGCTTCTACGCACAAGGTGGCACCTCATCCCGGCCCAAGGGTGGTGGCAGGAACCCAGGTGGCGCTCGGGGACTCAGCAGGGCCTGCCCCCGGGGCCTGCCCGCAACACCTGATTGCCCGCGGGCGTGTCCGTCCACCCTCAAAAAGTTCTGCTGGGACAGCCCTGACCGAGCTCCGAGCTCCTCGCCTTGGACCGCCCCAGTGGGCTTCAGGAGTGGGTGTGTGGCAGCAGCAGCCCTCCCCAGTCACCCACCTTGCGTCGGCCCCGCCCGACAAGCCCCTAGGGCGGGCGGGGCTTCCCGGGGGGCCTATTTGCAACGCCGGGAAGCGCGGGGCAGTTCGTGTGTGCGGCCCGGGGACACCCGCAGGTGTGTGTGCTCCCCCCGTGGCCGGCCGAGGCGGCTAGCCAGCACCTGGGGGCTGTTGGCAGCGCCCCTGGGCAGCCTCCTAGAGCCAGGGGTCTGGCAGGCTCCGGGGGCAAATGGACTACGGAAGCCGAGAGGGGCCCGTCCGCGCCAAAACCCAAAACGCGCTGCGGCCTCCAGGGAGGGACACAGGGGACACAAGTGGCTGTGTGGCGTGCAGTGCCCGACCAGAGGGAGGGAGGTTGGCTGGCTGCTGAGGCGCAGCAGGTGTCAGCCCTTCGGGAAGTGCCCGTGGATGCTTCGGGAATGGGGCCTGCCAACTCAGAACCCCCGTTCCCTGTGGCTGCAGCCGGCCAGGGGCTCCAGGGTCGGGTGCGCCGCGGGCCTGGGGGGGGCTTCTTGCCTGTGTGCAGGGCTTCTACGCACAAGGTGGCACCTCATCCCGGCCCAAGGGTGGTGGCAGGAACCCAGGTGGCGCTCGGGGACTCAGCAGGGCCTGCCCCCGGGGCCTGCCCGCAACACCTGATTGCCCGCGGGCGTGTCCGTCCACCCTCAAAAAGTTCTGCTGGGACAGCCCTGACCAAGCTCCGAGCTCCTCGCCCTTGGACCGCCCCAGTGGGCTTCAGGAGTGGGTGTGTGGCAGCAGCAGCCCTCCCCAGTCAACCACCTTGCGTCGGCCCCACCCGACAAGCCCCTAGGGCGGGCGGGGCTTCCCGGGGGGCCTATTTGCAACGCCGGGAAGCGCGGGGCAGTTCGTGTGTGCGGCCCGGGGACACCCGCAGGTGTGTGTGCTCCCCCCGTGGCCGGCCGAGGCGGCTAGCCAGCACCTGGGGGCTGTTGGCAGCGCCCCCCCTGGGCAGCCTCCTAGAGCCAGGGGTCTGGCAGGCTCCGGGGGCAAATGGACTACGGAAGCCGAGAGGGGCCCGTCCGCGCCAAAACCCAAAACGCGCTGCGGCCTCCAGGGAGGGACACAGGGGACACAAGTGGCTGTGTGGCGTGCAGTGCCCGACCAGAGGGAGGGAGGTTGGCTGGCTGCTGAGGCGCAGCAGGTGTCAGCCCTTCGGGAAGTGCCCGTGGATGCTTCGGAATGGGGCCTGCCAACTCAGAACCCCCGTTCCCTGTGGCTGCAGCCGGCCAGGGGGCTCCAGGGGCTCCAGGGTCGGGTGCGCCGCGGGCCTGGGGGGCTTCTTGCCTGTGTGCAGGGCTTCTACGCACAAGGTGGCACCTCATCCCGGCCCAAGGGTGGTGGCAGGAACCCAGGTGGCGCTCGGGGACTCAGCAGGGCCTGCCCCCGGGGCCTGCCCGCAACACCTGATTGCCCGCGGGCGTGTCCGTCCACCCTCAAAAAGTTCTGCTGGGACAGCCCTGACCGAGCTCCGAGCTCCTCGCCCTTGGACCGCCCCAGTGGGCTTCAGGAGTGGGTGTGTGGCAGCAGCAGCCCTCCCCAGTCAACCACCTTGCGTCGGCCCCACCCGACAAGCCCCTAGGGCGGGCGGGGCTTCCCGGGGGGCCTATTTGCAACATCGGGAAGCGCGGGGCAGTTCGTGTGTGCGGCCCGGGAACACCCACAGGTGTGTGTGCTCCCCCCGTGGCCGGCCGAGGCGGCTAGCCAGCACCTGGGGGCTGTTGGCAGCGCCCCTGGGCAGCCTCCTAGAGCCAGGGGTCTGGCAGGCTCCGGGGGCAAATGGACTACGGAAGCCGAGAGGGGCCCGTCCGCGCCAAAACCCAAAACGCGCTGCGGCCTCCAGGGAGGGACACAGGGGACACAAGTGGCTGTGTGGCGTGCAGTGCCCGACCAGAGGGAGGGAGGTTGGCTGGCTGCTGAAGCGCAGCAGGTGTCAGCCCTTCGGGAAGTGCCCGTGGATGCTTCGGGAATGGGGCCTGCCAACTCAGAACCCCCGTTCCCTGTGGCTGCATCCGGCCAGGGGGCTCCAGGGGCTCCAGGGTCGGGTGCGCCGCGGGCCTGGGGGGCTTCTTGCCTGTGTGCAGGGCTTCTACGCACAAGGTGGCACCTCATCCCGGCCCAAGGGTGGTGGCAGGAACCCAGGTGGCGCTCGGGGACTCAGCAGGGCCTGCCCCCGGGGCCTGCCCGCAACACCTGATTGCCCGCGGGCGTGTCCGTCCACCCTCAAAAAGTTCTGCTGGGACAGCCCTGACCGAGCTCCGAGCTCCTCGCCCTTGGACCGCCCCAGTGGGCTTCAGGAGTGGGTGTGTGGCAGCAGCAGCCCTCCCCAGTCAACCACCTTGCGTCGGCCCCGCCCGACAAGCCCCTAGGGCGGGCGGGGCTTCCCGGGGGGCCTATTTGCAACGCCGGGAAGCGCGGGGCAGTTCGTGTGTGCGGCCCGGGGACACCCGCAGGTGTGTGTGCTCCCCCCGTGGCCGGCCGAGGCGGCTAGGCAGCACCTGGGGGCTGTTGGCAGTGCCCCTGGGCAGCCTCCTAGAGCCAGGGGTCTGGCAGGCTCCGGGGGCAAATGGACTACGGAAGCCGAGAGGGGCCCGTCCGCGCCAAAACCCAAAACGCGCTGCGGCCTCCAGGGAGGGACACAGGGACACAAGTGGCTGTGTGGCGTGCAGTGCCCGACCAGAGGGAGGGAGGTTGGCTGGCTGCTGAGGCGCAGCAGGTGTCAGCCCTTCGGGAAGTGCCCGTGGATGCTTCGGGAATGGGGCCTGCCAACTCAGAACCCCCGTTCCCTGTGGCTGCATCCGGCCAGGGGGCTCCATGGGCTCCAGGGTCGGGTGCGCCGCGGGCCTGGGGGGCTTCTTGCCTGTGTGCAGGGCTTCTACGCACAAGGTGGCACCTCATCCCGGCCCAAGGGTGGTGGCAGGAACCCAGGTGGCGCTCGGGGACTCAGCAGGGCCTGCCCCCGGGCCTGCCCGCAACACCTGATTGCCCGCGGGCGTGTCCGTCCACCCTCAAAAAGTT
>NW_026909476.1:0-45882 GCF_033115175.1 Lepus europaeus
AGACGAGAAAACAGACTTTCCCTTTAAAAGGGAGTCAAAAAACCAAAAACTGTGACATCCTTAATCTGTCACATAAAATAAGACTCTCAAGGTACAACTAAAACCATTTGCCTGTATTCTAAGGAAAGAAGTACATTGTATTTGAGCACAGGGTTACAAGAGGGGAAGAAAAGAATGGTATGAGATGAGACTAGTCCAACAAATACCTGGTCCTACAGGTCTCATTGAGGCTGCAGGACTTTAGTGTAAATGAGATGGAAGGAGGTCATTCAATGATTTTTATATAGGGAAACTAAATGAATAGATTTTTTTTCATTTTTGACAGGTCACACTGGATAGAATATAAAATGGTTTGTCAAGGAGCGGGATTGCAGGCAGAGAGATCATTCAGTAAACTGCTGCAATACTAAAAGAGACAAGGGATGTTTCTCAGAATATGGTTAGAACGTGGAAATAGAGAACATCAGGCCTGCATGAAAGATTATTCAAGAGTTAGCATCAACAGGGTTTTATGATTGATTAAATGCAGGTCTCCCAAACTCTGGCTTGAATGTTGATGTTGATGATCAAGACAGGAAGGCTCAGAGTTAAGTTTGGGGAGGGATAATCATTAATTCTGTTTTGGATGTGCTGACTTTTACTTCCTATATAGCATCCAGATGGAAATGTTAAATAAATAGCAGGTTACCTGAGTTACATGTACCCATGCAGACCAAAAGAGAGGTCTGGGGGTACAGAGTTGGTGAAATTGTGAGCCGTAATGACAGCTGCAGCAATGGTTACGAATAAGGGCAGTTCCAAGGAGAATGCAGAATAAGAAGAAAGTCTGGTTTACTCTTCATGTCTTTGAAGTCTAATCATTTAAAGGTTTGGTGAGGAAGAAATTTAATAGATACTTAGAGTGCAAAAGTCAGAGAGATAATAGAAAACTGTAGGGAATGGGATGTCGTACATACTAAAAATGGTAATTATTTAAAGATATCCCTAAGAGAACTCAAAGGAATGTTCTAGAGGAAATGGTTAGATCATGAAAGCAGAAGTACACACAATTATCTCGTTATAAACAGATAAATAACTTATAGGAAGTTTCAAGAACTGTGTAATACGTGAGATCTTATCGTACAAATGCTGTAACAAATATATGTTCCACAGTCCCATGAATGCTAGCAGAAGACACAATATTTTTAGGTAACAATGAACACCGTGATCAACCCCAAAATTCCCTCACTTCCCCAACTCCCAATTCCCAGAGGCCAATGAGAAGAGACCCAGTGACATATTGTAGCAGTGAGTGAGTTTTTTAGTAGTTAGAGCCTAAAACTTTGATTTCCTTGAGCTTTGGGAAGCACTATGTCTCTCCTCCAAGATTATTCATTAGACAATCATCCTTGAAAAGATAGTCTGGAGGGCCAGCGTTGAGACATAGCAGGTTAAGCTGCTGCCACCTACAAGGCTGGCATCCCAAATAGGTGCCAGCTGCTGTACTTCTGATCCAGCTCCCTGCTAATGTGCCTGGGAAAGCAGTGGAAGACAGCTCAATTGTTTGGGCCCCTGCGCCCAGGTGGGAGACCACAATAAAGCTCCTGGGTCCTGGCTTCAGCCTGGGCCCTAGCTGCTGTGGCCATTTGGAGATTGAACCAACAGATGGAAGATCTTTCTTTCTCTCTCTCTCTCTCTCTCTGTGTCCTGTCTCTGTAACTCTACCTTTCAAGTAAATAAATAAAACTTTTTTTAAAAAATAAAGAAAAGATAGTCTGGAACAAAGCATCTGTTCCCGTTATTCAGACATGAAAATCCAAAAAGAAAAAAAAGAATTGACTCCCAGCGGAAGCTGCCCAAGACTTTTATCATTGGCCCAGTAAAACAAGCAGACATATCATGTAGGCTTGACAGTCTTCTGGGGACTTATGTATATTTGGGCTTAACAGAATTCAGATCTTAAGAAAATCTACTAAAATTTCTCACAATTAGAATTTGCACTTAAAGTATTTTAGTTCCCATTTGTCCACATGGGTTGAAGGACTGTAGAGAGAGCAATGTATTGTAGAGACTGCAATTGCTGTTACCTGTAAATGAATACATGTTGGGTTACATACTGCAGTGCCTTAGAATAGAACATAGGTTCTGGAAGGAGACTTCCTGGAATCAACCAATGGATTTAATTGCATCTAAATTAAGGATTTCTATCCAATTCATTGCAACAAATAGGTGATCAATGGTTGAAAATATTGCCAATATCTGCAGTAAAAAATGAATAATTTATACGTTCTACAGAAACATTTTCAGGTCAGCAAGAAAAGGTAGGCTTACCAATAGACACACAGGAACAAATTATGATAATACAGTTCACAGAACACAAAACCAAGTAGTCTATAAATATTAAAAGAGATGCTCTAGTGTAGTAGTGACTAACAAAATGCAAGTGAAAACAATGAGATATCACTTTAAATCCACTGGACTGTAAAAATCAGGAAAATCAGATGATAATAACAGTAAAGATGTGAAGAAACTAGAGCTACAAGCAGTGTTGATGGGAGAAAAATGAGCTGCCTTATGGAAAGCCATCTGGTGGTACTTAGTGAAATGAAATATGTTTATGTATATGCTACAATTTAGCAATCCCTCTCCTTGCATAGGTATGTATCATAGAGAATCTAAACTAATTTCATAAAGTGATATATATGAACAAGACTCCTCAGGAGGTATGTGGGATTAAAGCAAATATTTTTGGCAGAACTCGGATCTCTGAATATAATCTGATCAAAATTGCATTCAAAATTCAGGAGCCTATGTGAGTACAGTGGTTCACTGACTGATTTCGAACAATAGATGCAGAGGAGGAATTGAAAGTTTTTTTATAGTCTAATTAGTGCATATGAGCATCAGTCCTGATGTCCAGGTAATCTCTTTCTGCGCCAATCTAACCATGATTATCTTCATGTTCATTATTGTCAATCATGCCATTTCTGGTCATCAAGTTCAAATCTTTGGATGTGAGACAAATGAACTGACTATTGTTAACTATTATTAATATTTTGCTTATGCAGTCCTATCATATCAATTATTTAGTGCTGGTTACATCACTATTCATGACATTGTTGTCTACTCTGGTTATCTCTATCCATGAATAATGACATCTGATGACTGTCTCAAAGTCTTGCTAAACTTCTTTGACAATGACCACAAATATAAGTCTCACCCAGATAATACAAGACAACATGGAGGATAATTTGCTCTCTACTCATGATAAAGTTAACTCAAACAAAGTTAAAATTAAAGTTAGACAAAAGCATGCAAGTAGAATGACATATCATTTAATTCCATGTCTTCTCTTGACCTTTTTCACCATAATTACTGTATTTCTAAATTATGATTCCCTGTCATGTTAACTATACCTCTGTCTTTCATACACTGTCACAATTTAGAGGAGGCAAAGGGACCCTGGGCCCTGAGAGAAAGCCAATATTATTTCCTCAATGAATGCCCCTCCTTCATTTGTCATTGCTTAAGATTCAGCAAAGAGAATATGACATCATCATGTTGAGAGTAAGCACAAGAATATGGCTAGGAAAGGCTTGTTAGAACTGTGGAGCAGCAGCTCAGGTCTCACGGTGCCCTGGAGGAGATCGATGTGCCTGGGTGCCTGACCTGCAGGGGGTGGGGTGACCACTCTGGGTGCCAGATGTAGGGTGACGGACAGCTGAGAGTGGCACACAGTGTAAAGGATGGGTGACATCCTCCTTGTCACCTTAGATATTCTCCCAAATTTAGTGTGTATTATGGGCACAGCAGAATTTCTCTTCCCAAAACTCCTGCAGATGTTTAAATTCTGATGTCCTAATGTTAATGGTTGATGGATGAAGGGTAGAGACTTGATCTAATCCTGGTGGCTAGGAGGTGGCACCCAGGAGAGATCTTGGGTTATTGGAGCCTCGCCCTTGGAGAGTGTTTTCATGACAGTGCTGGTCATTTTTAGTTCAAGTGTGGCCTCGGTTCTCTGTTTCCTGGCTCATCAAGTAATTGTGCCTTCACATCTACCTTGACCACCTTTCACAGATTCCAGAACACAGGGCTGCCTGTTCCTAAACCATAATCTCCAAATTATATGCTGAAATGAACTTTGTTTTTATTCTTAAAGAAAACCCTTATGTTAAAACAACGGAAAGCAGACTAATACAATGTGTCAACACCTGATTCCCAATCTCATGGCAAATAGGCCCAAAAGTTCTGGAAGGACCCAGAAGCATGAGTCCTGGAGCTCCACAGGGTAACTGGTCAACCTCACAAGCAAGATAGAGAGTCCGAAAGAACCCAAAAAAAGATAAGTGAAAACTGAAATGTATGGAAGTTGCAGTTCAGGCTCAGGATAGCAACCTTGATGGTACTGTCAAACTGGTCAGTCCCGCCCATGATAAGGCGACCTGGGAAATTTCAAGGAAGGAGCCCAAAGCACTACCTGAAGCCTAAGTCCAAGGGCAGGAGCACTGTGCCTATGACTAAGGACATTACCATATCAGAGGATCATCATTTAAATACAAGTATGGTTTCAGAGAATGAGAGATAACGTGAAGAAACTCTATATGCATATGTGATGTATGCAGTAAAATACAAATTCATATGCAGTAGAGAAGCACATCAGATACTTCTTGGAGATCACTCCTTATCTTGGTGGATCCACCAAGAATTCCAGACGTTGCTTTGGCGATCACTTTTGCACAAACTTTCGAAGACGTTTATCCAGGTACAATCTGGTAGTGCCTGACTCTGGTCCATACAACACACCATTATTTTCTTCCATGGGGCTTCTCTGAACCTGTGGTGTTGGATACCCGTGGGAATCCTCCCTGGATTTTGCAAATGAGACCAAAATGCAAGGGAGTTTAGAGCCTCGGGGACCCCACTTGCCAAAAAAAAATGGCAGAAACCAATGAATAAACAAATGCTCCCCACTTTGATGCCCTAGAAGAAAATTCTGAGGCTGCAGTTCATACACTGCTAAGAAAGTCCCATCATACTGTAGGAGTAGAAATGATGCCATAACATACTCCTATGTCAAGTTTCCTCCTTTCCTCTGCTCACTTATTTTGTCCCCCTGCACAAGCACCCTGGTGTTATTCTCAAATAATCTATCTGCACAGGAGCCTTTGTCTGAGATTGTTTTTCAGGAGAACTCAGACCAAAATAGGTAGACAGATTATTAAAAAAAAAAAAAAAAAAAACAATGTTGACAGAAAAGAGTACTAAGTGAAAAAGTGAGACCCATGGTGTGATACTGCTTATGCAAATTAAAAGCACCGAAATAAAAAATTAAAAATTAAAAAATTAAAAGCACAAAACAAATCCTACATATTTTAAATGGTATCCAGATTGAACATTAGAGTTGACACCTTTAAGAGATACAGACATGAAGGGAATTGAGAATTGAAGTGGAGGGGAAAGCAAATGATGGTGATTAACATTGAGACCTGAAAAATTACAAGAGGTCCTCAAAATGTTGATGAAAAATGCATATTACAGAAAACTATGCTTGGATGTCAAAAATGTTCGAACCGAAGTAAATTTATCGGTTAGTTCCATTTCCCCATGTATTTTTATTTTAAGATCTATTTGTTTGAAAGGCAAAGCAACAGAAAGAAGGAGAGACAGGGGGAGGCTGAAGCTGGGAGTCAGGCATTCCATTTAGGTCTACTATATGGGTGGCAGGGACTCAATCATTTGGTTCATCTTCTACTGCCTTCCCATGCACATTAGCAGAAAACTGGATTGGAAGCAGAGCAGCCAGGGTTAAACTAACACTCTTACACGGGGTTCTGGTGTCACAATCTGCAGCTTAGCCTGCAGTGCCACAGTGTTAGCTCGTCAACATACTTCTTAAAAAATGTTTTTATTAATATAGAGAACAGATTTTATGTATTCCCTAGAAGTGCCTCTGAGATCCAATTTTTTTATGCAAATAGAAATAGAGAAAGAGAGGAACAAAAAGATACAAAGAAAACACTGGACATGTCTCAAACAAAGGGAGGATTTTAATGCTGAGAAATATTCTTTAGGCTGTTTGATAATTTTGAGGAAGAACACACACTTGACAAGAGAAAACAGGGGTATGGGGCTTTCAGAATGCTGTTTACATCTGTGCAGTCTGATCATTCCTCTCTGTTATGGAAGTGCTTGTTTACACACCTTGCTCATCTCTGGTTAATACTCAGGTTACAGCATCAAAAATGCGAAGATTCAGAGTAGGGATAGCGTTGTCATCCAAAGTCCAAACCATCCCCCGATCTCATTTTATGTATTTCCTCTGTTTCTGTTTTGTTTGTATCTGACTTGCTTCTAGCAATGTTGCTTACTGAGTTTGGGCAGTGGTGGGGTGGGGATCAGGTAGGACAAGCCAAAGAGACATCCTGTTATAAAATTAACAATACTGCCTTGTTTCTTCATACATAAGCATTTTGAATTTTCACCCAGCATCTCTGGGTATTTCAAGAAGTACTATAATTATTTTGCCAACATTTTTCAAATTTGCATTTGTTCCACTTTTTTCTTCATGTGTGAAATGGTATCAGGAAAAAAAGAAGAAGAAAAGACAAATGTAGCCAGTGTTTCCTGATCCACTGGTGAGACACCCACCTTCCATTGGGTCTTCAGTTTAACTTCATCTTTACAGGGCCGGGCATGCAGTGTGGTTGATTTGGCAAGGATTCTGTTTCAGAGAGAACTAAAGAAACTTTTGGTCAAGAAAAAAAAAATAGTAAGATTTCCTCTTCCCATTTGTAGATAGTCAGAGCCAACATAGAAGGGAAATGGATGATTTCACATGAGTTGTCTTCTTGTAATTTACCCTTGCCCCAACAAAGTGACCACTTTTCTGTCTCCCAAATGAGGGAAAAGAGAAGCCTTACCCACCTCACGTGTGGGAGCCCTAAAAATGTGTGAACTGAGAGCTGGAAACGCAAAACCTTGGCACATCTGCATCCTCTCACAGCTTGCGCCTGGCCTTGGGGTGCTGTCAGGACCACAGAGGCTTTGTAGGATGATCCCTCATCCAATCCCTCGTGTCTCTTGTCCCCCAAACTTTAGTCTCATAGCTAAACATGTGCACGTTTAGAAAGATTCCTTAAGCCCTTTTAAAATTAGAACTTCTCTACAGAAAAGAAGGTGACATAAAATTTCAACAACCTCGCTTGGAGTGTCTCAGACTTGCCTCATAATTTGTTCCCCCAGGGAGCACCAGGCACTTTAGAGCGACAACTCTGCATGGCAGAAAGAACAATAGCTTGTAGGAAAATGTACTGTTGCAAATCGCATCTTTGCTGCATAAGAGCTGTAGGAATACAGGCAAATCTTTAAAACCCCATGTGATTCTCCACATGTACAAAAATTAAGGTGATAATGTCTGCGTCCCTTCACATATAGTTGGATCCTGGGCACACAGTAGGGTATTTGATCATTTCTTTTTCTTCTTTGCTACTATCCTTCTGTCTTAATAACTTGTAATTCAAGCCTTCATCCTACCAATATCAAGCTTATCTAAAGGATTTATGATTCCTTATGTTCGCCTCTCTCTTAATTTTTAAAATTAAATCCTTTAATCATGATTTGTGGGATGAGACATAGAATCTTACAACACTAAAAGAATGATTTTCAATGTTAAGAATTTTAAAAATAGTCTATGCCTTTTAAAAAACTGGAGACACTATGAAACTGGGACTATAATAAATACAAAACCTGGCTAAAGTATTGACTTGGAAGACACAAATGAAGTTCTTGTCTCCTGGTTTTGGCCTGAGCCAGCCTGGGTCATAGCAGTTGTTTGGGCGCTCTCTCTCTCTCTCTCTCTCGCTCTCTCGCTCTCTCTCTCTCTCTCATTCTGCCTTTAAATATTTTTGAAAAATTGTAAAAATTATTCCATGACACAAAAGCTCAAAGGCCATGGTGCTCCTTTTTTTTTTTCTTCCCCTTTTCCACCAAATTTAATCTACTATGAGCTCCTGCCATCCTAGCTGGAAAAATGCAATTCTGTCACTATCAAGGTACCTTCATTTCTTCTGGTATGTGCTACAAGAATCCTGGGCTTGTACTGCCAGTGCAGGGACCAGATCCTGCATCTACAACATCACTCATCCTCATCGTGACTACATGGGGCAGGAGCTCCCATTGTCTGGCATATGGAAGACAAAATAGAACAAGTGACAAAAATAGAAGCTCACCTTACTTTCTCAAGGCCTCAAAGCTTTGCCCACACCTCTCAGGCACTCATAATCTCTGATGTGGTTATAGCTAAGTTTTGGCATGCTGGGGACACTCTGTAAATTCCTTCTTCATGGGGTTGGTCCACATCTCCCTCTTCCAGTTGAGACTTATCTCAAAAATACAAGTCTTGGGTGGACGTTATCTTTTGTGTAACAGCAAGTATGTTTTTGTCCAGCTAGCCACAATTTGAGCCAAAAACTTGATAACTTAAAGCTACATTTAGGGAGATATAAGATGGAGAGTATCTCCTATGTCCTTCAGTTCCTTCTAATCTCTTCAATGAGGAGATAATACATAAAGTAATCTCCCAACACATTAGCTAACCCTTTTCTCATCACTTCTTTGTGAAGTATCTACCTGTATGTGGGTGGATTTTAATACATTATCACTGATCCTTTTATCAACCTCGCATGTACCATTCTTTTTCTAGGGAGTCTAAAGTGGAGGAAGCTGAAGTTCAGAGACTTGAAGTGAATTATCTAAATTCAATGATTTATCTAAGATAGTGAATGATGGAGCAAGGAGTTAAACTAGGGATGGTCGGGTTTAAAAAAAAAAAATCATTCTTCCAACTATATCAAGCTATGTTCCCAATCAGAGAATTACAATGCCATTGCATTTGTCAAGCTTCTCCGGAGAAAAAGAATAATAGGATGTGTGTGTGTGTGTGTGTTTCAAAATGTTTAAGGCAAGTGGAATCAAAAGGAAACTTTATCTTGGTGCCATACATTTTGACATGCATGCAATTTTGTTTTCAAAACACCCATTTCCAAAAACTTAGTAAGGACTCCGTTGACTGGCGCCATGGCTCAATAGGCTAATTCTCCGCTTGTGGCGCCGGTACACCGGGTTCTAGTCCTGGCCTGGGCACCAGATTCTGCCCCGGTTGCTCCTCTTCTTGTCCAGCTCTCTGCTGTGGCCCAGGAGTGCTGTGGAGGATGGCCCAAGTGTTTGGGCCCTGCACCCCATGGGAGACCAGGAGAAGCACCTGGCTCCTGGCTTCGGATCAGCGTGGTGCGCCTGCTGCATCGCACCAGCAGCAGAGGCCATTGTGGGGTGAACCAACAGAAAAGGAAGACTTTTCTCTCTGTCTCTCTCTCTCTCTCTCTCTCTCACTGTTCACTCTGCCTGTCAAAAAAAAAAGGACTCCCTGTTTGTGTGTGGGGAGGGAAACTTGGATGGGCTTCCAAGCTCCTGCTTTTGCCTGTACCAACCCCTCTCATTGTGGCCATTTGGATGGAAATCTCTATCACTCTGCCTTTCAAATAAATAAAATTTCAAAGAATTTAATCTCTACATCTATCATCATTTCTATGTAATATTTCATACAAATTATCAGTGAAAGAAAGTTTAAGATTACCTCAAGTATATTTCTTCCACATTACTTTTGACTCAAACTCACAGTTACAAATTTAGGAGTATACACTGACGAGTTTTTGCAAACTTCACTACAATGATTTAAGTGACCATTTCTTATCACATGGCAGTATAACCAAATGAAAAAAAAAAAAAACTAGATTATTTGTTCTATATTAGCTTTTCAATACCTCCCAAGGAGTAGCTAAATCATTCCTGAAGAGAAGAACCTGTGTCTTTCCCAAAAGTATGTCTCTTTGCTCTTCAATTACATGGTCCAGCTATGATATTTTATTATACAGATTCAGCTATTGTCACTTTGGCTTGGTTTGTGTTTCCATAGTACCATGTTGGTGTTTGGTCTAGTGTCTGATGAGGATGTACTCAATAGTCTAGATTATCCATATAGAACTCTCTCAGTAACCTAGAAGGTAAGACTTAACCATAGCAAATTATCTACTATCTAGAAGTTCTTTCAATTGAATCCAGTTGCCTAGGTTTCAACCCTGCCTAAACTATTCACTTATTGTATGACTAAGATAAATTTCTATATATTTCTATATAATTTCTATGACTCTATTTCTAATTATAATAATAACATCAACTCCATAGCTTGCATGGCAATCATATGGAGTCAGGATATAACTCATATAAAGCATTTTGATCATTATGTGATATCTATGGAAATTTTTAAAAAGCACATATTATTACAGTTACCTCATCTGATACCTACATTGCTATTATCAATTTGCCTGAACAGAGATGTCCTCTTCTTTAGACCCAAGCCCTTGGCTTCTGTGCCTTAGAGCTATTTGTAGAAGTAGTTTGTTGGCTTGCCCAACGGCATGTGTAAAATGAAGGCCTGTTTTCACTACAAAGGTGGCACTTTCTGGTGAGATTTCACGGAATTCCTAATCCTTGATCACTGGTGCCATCTTTGCCGACATTTTGCATTGTCTTCAAGCTCTGATTAGAAGATTACAAACAAGGCCGGCACCGTGGCTCAACAGGCTAATCCTCCACCTTGCGGCGCCGGCACACCGGGTTCTAGTCCCGGTCGGGGCACCTATCCTGTCCCGGTTGCCCCTCTTCCAGGCCAGCTCTCTGCTGTGGCCAGGGAGTGCAGTGGAGGATGGCCCAAGTGTTTGGGCTCTGCACCCCATGGGAGACCAGGATAAGCACCTGGCTCCTGCCATCGGAACAGCGCGGTGCGCCGGCCGCAGCGCGCTACCGCGGTGGCCATTAGAGGGTGAACCAACGGCAAAGGAAGACCTTTCTCTCTGTCTCTCTCTCTCTCACTGTCCACTCTGCCTGTCAAAAATAAAAAAAATAAAAATAAAAAAAAATTTAAAAAAAAAAAAAGAAGATTACAAACAGATCTCTTCCCCTGTCCCTCCAAAAAGAGCCAAAAAATTTGACTCTCTAGAAGCTGTCAAAATTATACTTAGTTCTTCATTCATGCTAGAGAGGCCCTGGGGCCCATTATGCAAATTAAAATGGCTTATACACAACCCACATCACCTTAGGTTATACTAACAAGTGCTAGATTAAAAAAGAAGGAACATAAAATTGCATCAAAGTATTTAGGAATAACTACCCAACTAAAAGAATAATGAGGTGAATTGTTAAAGTAAACTGAAGAGAGACTTTTAAAATAATACTACAAGTCTTCAATTGATTTTAAAATATGTTCACTTGATAATGTGTGGCTTACGAATTCTATATGCAAGAAACTCTCCTGAATATTGACCAAACATGAGCTTGCTAAGGCATGATCTTTATTAAGAGAGGTTATTCTGCCTTCTCCAACTCTAGTGCTATGAGTCAGAGGACTTCATTCCATCCTAAAACCTATGAAACTGATGACTAGAGACATCAGTTGGATGCTATTTCTCTGTGGCTCCCAAGGATGAAAACTACTGAAAGCATTAACTTTTCTTGCAACATGTAACACTTCACCAATCCTATAGGCCATGCTAGTCATATGGGAACTCAACCTATGTGAAAATGTCCAGGGATTCAGGAATAGAGTTTTCAGACTCCTACCCACTCAGGAATTCTCAGTTTTGGGTGTCTACTTCAATGTCCCCCTCAGAGTGTATTGGGAAGGATTCAATTTCTGAGAAAATGATCCATTTGTGGGTAGCTTAAGCAGAAAGAGATATATTACCTAATGAAGTTTGAGCAGAGATGGTATTAAATGACTTAGATGGCTTCATACAATTAGTTAAGAGACTAACTCTAAGCTTGAGTTTCCAGGAATGATTCTGAAAACCAGATTGCAGAACTGAGTTTAGCAAGAGCACTACTGCTTCTACTTCCCTGACCAGAAAGCTGGAGAATCATGAAAATTCCGGGAGAAAACTCTCCCTAATCCAGTCCACTATAAATGCATGCTGAGTCCTGCCTCTTTCCTCATTTGACTCTGTCACATCCAGTTCTCAAAAAGACGGAATCTAATTGGAAAGACCCAAAGCACACCGAGGAATGTCAGCCATAAGCAAGTGTTGAAAATAGTTTTTGGCTTTTCAGGATCTCCGAAAGCTATCACAATGCATAATGAATGAGTAAGCTCATGGTATCTCCCTAAATTTCATCAGAAAATTCCAGCTGGTCCTGATCTTTGGGAGTAAGATCAGAAGAACAGAGATAAGTAAGGGAGTGAAACTGATATCTCTTACGATTCGTACATGGGAAAACCAGACACATCCACACTTGAGGGCAAAGTATCTTTCAAAATGTAGTTGGATAAAGGAGCACAAGAATGACTTTGCCTATTAATATCTGCTTCTTGGAAGTCTTTAATGTCTCTTCATTCTGATTTTGTCCTAGCACCAGTTTCCTGGTGGTATTTGGGTATTCATCATGGCTGAGTAAAGTGAATTTACGTGCTGTGCTGTCATGAATAGCCCTCTTGGTGTGGCAACATAGAGGGAGAGGCCTTTGTCAGGAGCTCTTCAAAGATATTTGCAGGAAAGCAAAATTGGGGCCAGAAAGATGGGCAGGGGGAGGCACTAAGAAAAGCATTGCAACCATGTCAGTTTTCCTATCTATTTCAAGAATAAACTACTCAACTTTACAACAGATATAAAGAGCTAATATGCTTGGTGATTATAATAATAGCTAACCTTTGAAACAAGAAAACAGTTGAGAAACATCTTGCTTGAAGTTTCCCATCTAAAGTTAGCTCATAAATAACATTTGTATATAAATTAACCTAGTAAATATCCAAATCACTCATAAAATATAGTTCATTGTATGTGGCATTTTTTTGTTTATATGTGAGCCTTTGGTGTAGTTTTCATGGAACCTCAGATTAAAATCCACTGAGCTAGATGAAAAGCACAAAGGAAAACAAAGGCTACACTCAGAAGTCTGGGTGGGCATTCAACTTCGTGTCATTTGGGAAAAGCTATCAAATTCTAAGAACAGAATGAAAGTTAGATGGAGAGCTTCTAAAATGTGCCTGATTGCCTTAAGAAATTATTTTTATTAGCACTATTTATATCTTACCATGTTGCTATTAGTTGCTATTATGACGACTAATCAATGCAATAGAGTTAAACAGAAGTGATACAGAATTAGATCTAGTTCTAAGTCTAATGAGAAAATCTAAGTATGTAGACTAGAAACTAGAACTTAAATGTTTTGTAATTCTTCCTGTTTTTAACACTAATTAAATCCTCAGAACAAGACATTCCCTTTACATTTCCATATCTTATTTTCATTTCTGAAAAATGGGGGTATGGGAATATCCTCCATGTCCTATGTGTTATTAGAGTGAATTTTCTAAATCTTTTTCCTCCAAGACCTTAAAACTGATTGTTCCTCATTAGCTAGCTCAATAGTCATTTCAAATGATTTTGCATCTTAACTGACATTATAGGAAAAACTGTGCTTAACTCTGTTAGAGCTTGAACTATTTATTCTAACTGGTCTCTCGTTTATCTCTGATCTAGACATTCCTTTTGGTTAGTAGTATAATGCTTGTTGATTTTAAGTGTTCAATAAATATTAAAAGAACAAAAAAAACAGTAGTATTATAGAAATAGAGGAAGGTGATTTTTAAATTTCTGATATAGTGTTGAAATCTCTGCAACATTTTTGCTATATAGAGTCCAGCCTTTTGTATTTAATAAAACAGCCTGTTTTTTGGTACAAGGTATATCATCAGTTTTTCCTTAAGTTAAATTAATTATGGTACTTCTCTCTAACTTCCAAAAGTATTTGTCTAAGATTTTGCTGAGAACATTTTAGGTCTATAGTAAACATAAAACCTTGTGCCTAACTTCAAGAAACTCAAGTTAGTAAGAAAAAAAAGGCTTGAAGACAAATAATCATTGCATTTTATTACATTTTCATTTTCTAAACATGATACAAATAACAAGCAAAATGTATTCTATAAGACCAAGGGGTTTGACTACATTTGTTACTTCCAAGGACACACTGAGTGATGGCAAGTACCTTGAATATAAACTTTTGCCAGATGTCATTTCAGATTATCAGAGAAGAATTTAAAATAGTAACTGTGTTTATTAAATGCTAGACACTATTTTAGCACTTTACATCATTGAATCACTGCATAGTGACTCTACACTTGAGATGGGAACTATAGCAAGAAGAGGTAAAAATATGTCAAGGATCACATAGCTGGCAAGCAGCAAGGTTAGTATTTCCATGGTGGACATCTGGCTCAAAATTTCACTCTTCACTATCATGCTGTGCTGAAAATAACCCAGGAGAAGCAAAGAAATAACATTATATAGAAATAACTGAATATGGATTACATATATGTTGGATTTTTTGACCATTATATGCATCCAGAGTTTCTCTGGGTTTTGCAGATGAACATTGCATGGACAAGATAAGTAACCAATTTAAAACCATCATCAATATAAGACCACACAGAAGATGAACTAGAGCAGAATGCAACTAAGGGAAGAAGAAACTGGTAGTACAAAGCCAGAGACAAGTATTATTGCTACAATCATCAGATGCTTGTATCAGTTGACTATTGAAGACCAAGTAGGATGTGTATGCATATGTCTCTTACATACACCAGACATATATAGACGTTGCATTCATTGTTTTTAAAAACAATTATTTAACATTTCACATTAGTCCACTAATCTAATTCCCATGAAAAAAGCTTATAGTAAAAAATTATAGTTACTTGATATCAGTTAGTAACCAGGTTACCAGAACCCAGAGAGGATAGACTGAGTAAGTAGCATGTTACATTAAATCTTTCAACAGAATTTATTTTCCTATGTAGTGGAAATAATTATTATATATACATTAACATGATGGTCCTTCAGATACTGTGTTACACAGAGGTCATTCTTTTCTAGTTGACTGGCCTCTTATTGTCAGATTTATGCTTGATGGACTTGATTTCATAGATTTTTCAATCTTTTATTCATCCTCCTCTTGAAGTATTCTAATAGGTAAATCCATTCAAACTCAGAATTGAATGCAATACTGTACATGTGATGCTCAGAACAATATTTTGTTCATTGGCTTAGAACCTTCAACCAGTAAAATTACTGGCATTTGCTATTGTCATATGTGCTTTCTATTAGACCACAATGACCTTACAGCATTTATCTCATGAATTATTTTTGACCTAGATTGCCCCTACTCTATATCTTATTTTATGTTGTTGCGTTTAGCCCATTCTTCTGATGCAGGGTGTTTATAGGGGGCTGAATGGCATCTCTTTTCAACAAGTTTAGCATTAAATCAAATTGATAAGTTCTTCAGCTTTCACTCATTCATTGATAACTTTGATAAGTAAATGTTTACTTGTTAAGTCACTGTTAGAAATGTAAACTCTGTGATAATTATTATCAACATGTTGGGGCTAGTGCCTTGGCTCACTTGGTTAATCCTCCGCCTACAGAGCCGGCATCCCATACGGGCACCGGGTTCTAGTCCCAGTTGCTCTTCTTCCAGTCCCGCTCTATGCTGTGGCCCAGGAAGGCAGTGGAGGACGGCCCATGTGCTTGGGCCCCTGCACCCACATGGGAGACCAGGAAGAAGCACCTGGCTCCTGGCTTTGGATCTGCACAGCTCTGGCCATAGCGGCCATTTAGGGAGTGAACCAATGGAAGGAAGACCTTTCTCTCTGTCTCTCTCTCTCACTGTCTAACTCTATCTGTCAAATAAAAAAAAAAAAGTCTTGAAAAATTTGGAGGAAAATCCCAGAATAAGTAAAAGGTTTATTATAATTCATTTATATTTAACATAATCATTATTGATAAATATTATTTTCTCATTGTCCTCTGTGTTATTTCTTCCTTAATTCTCTTTATTTGCCTTATTTTGGTTAATCAATGTTTTTAGTATTCCATTTCACTTCCTCTATTTTTTATACAAATTACTTTGTATAATTTTTTAGTTTCTCTGCTATTACAGTACATGCATTGACCTCAGCACAATCTATTTTGACATTAACATTTTACCACTTGCAGGCGGTGGCTTTACCCATTACGCCTCAGCCCCAGCCAGAATTTCCTTCTTTTTACGAGTTGTACCCCTATAGTTTGTTCTTCATTTGGGTAAGTCTCTATTACCTACAGATACCTTTGTAAATATAATAATTATCAGCAGCAGAAAATCCAAGATAACTTATTCTACAGTTACTGAAATTAAAAACCTAAAGTCATATTTTAAAACATGAATTCATCTTATATAAAACAATGAAATTTTTGTAGGAGAACTCAAATATAGAAATGACATAGTGGAAAAAGCTTGCTCTGAATTCTTACTTATGTACTATCAGGCAAGTTGTTTCATTAGCAGTCTTCATATTTCTTCTTAAGATGGCCATTTTCTCAGGTATTTTGTAACTCTAAAATAAAAAAAAAATTCCTTCCTTCTCTACTTGCATTACTAAAGACAACTAAAGAGGACTGAATTTAACATTTTTAAGCAACTTAAAAACTTTTGGGGACAGGGGAGCTCTTAGAGTTAATATAGCTCCTCAGGTTGCTAAAGCAACTGCAAGTCTTAGGCACTCTCAGAACCTGATTCATTAAGTTCTATAAATAATGTTGCATAGCCTTATTCATTTCTCATGACTTGCCCTTGACTTTGACTCCTTCATTGGAAACAGGAGGGGGATGCGACAGCATCAAGACAGAAGTGTCATTCCCCAACAAGTTCTACCAAGTAAAGGTGATGGTGCTAATATACCTTCTCTCTGGCATTAAATCCTCGTTCAGAAATAGAAATTTGTGAGTTTTTCTTAAACAAAAGCCATGCACACACACAAAGAGATTTTAAAAGAGTAAAAATTATTTTTTATTTCAAATATATCTTGGAAAAAGCAATTGGTTCATTAAGACAAGTAAATATGTCATATTTTGCTCAAAAGACTGTTTTTGTATCCTGTGCATTATTTTTCCAGTCCTCTCAACATGGCCCTTTGAGATTTCTATATAATAAACCATTATAAAATAACTTTAACAATATTACATACAGATAAACTATACTTTCTACTAGGAGAAAATTCTACTTGTGAAGTTTTGGATATTAAAGCTTATTTGTATTGGTGATGAAATTCATAGTCCTAAAATTTTTAGATCTCCCATAGAATTTATATATGTGAACATATATAACACAACAAGACATGCCACTGAGACTGAGAAAGAGAGCAGTAACAAAGCATGCATGTTTCCTCACCTGAGTTGGGATATATGCTGAAGTTTGAGCAGCAGGAGATAAAAGAGCCACAACAGGGATCTGGGAGTGATGACCAACTGCGCAGCACTAAAGGAGGTTTATCCCCCTCTTTCACAAAAGAGAGAACCAGCAATCTTGCTCAAGTCCTTTTTTGTTTAATGATTTATTCATTTGCTTTGAAAATCATAGTTACAAAGAGATGGAGACACACACACACACACACACAGGAGAGAGACAGAGAGAGAGAGCACGCGCTTCCATATGTTGGTTCACTCCCCTAGATGGATGCAATGGCCAGCGCTGGGTCCAGCTGAAGCCAGGAGCCAGGAGCTTCATCTGGATCTCCTATGTGGGTGACAGGGATCCAGATACTTTGGCCATCTTTTGCTGCTCCTCCCAGCCATTAGCACAGAGCTGGATCAGAAGTGGAATAGCCAGGACATGAACTGGTGCCCATAGAGGATGCCAGTGTCATAGGTGATGGCTTTACCCACCATTCCTCAATACCAGCCTCTCAAGTCTTTTCAGACAAGTGATTATGCTAAGTAGTCTACTAAATATTAAGCAGGTGCTTTAATAGCAGAAATATATACGCATAAAAAGGGAAAAAAGAAAGAGAGGGAGGAAGGGGTAAGGGAGAGATAGAGGGAATGAGGGAAGATAGATTATAAAAGTACTGTACTATCAAGAAGGTGAAAGTTCATTATGTTAAAACTGAATGTTATATCAAAGAAAAAGAATAGTCTTTGTTGTCATATAGCTGGCTTTGAATCTGTATTCTAGCTAATTCTTAGTGAAATATTGGAAATTACTTCTCTGAGGTTTTGTCTTCTCATCTGTAAAAATAAGAATGACTTCCAAAACTCTACATCTATTCCAATGTTATGAAAATTATTAAATTAACTGATATAAAAATACGTGGCACAATATCATATGAAATATTCATCTCCATAGTTAGAGTGCATATGACTGAATCAAAACAGGGACTCAAACTTCTACCTTCACAATTACTTAGATACATGCCTTGGGCACATTTTTTTTAATTTTTAGTGAGAAGTAAAATAAACAAAAAAAAATCTAATTCCAATGTCTATACAGAAAAATTTATTTTCGTCCTAATGACTCTGAAATATATAGCTCCATCATGAAAATTATTTTAGCATTTTATGTTTTTTCAATGCAGAAGTTTAAAAAAATCTCCATTTCTAAATTTTAAAGAGTGGGTTGAAAACCTACTGCAGTGAAATATTTTTGAAATTATGTGTTCCAACAGGGTCAGAGCTAAAATGACAGCTAACAGTTATTAGTGTTTGAGTTCTAAATGATATTTCAGATGGCAAAACAATACATGACCTGCTTCATCCACCCATCCCTTTTTATCTCTGCACTGGAACATTTAGCAGCAGCAATGTTCACTTGAAATGACCTCAGGAAGATGGAATATGTTTAGCGCATCCCTTCTTTAGCCATGTTTTACTTGTTGACGTAAACAAGCTTATCCATATCACCTCATAAAATTATGTCAAATACCCTAAAATTGGTATCATTATCTTTTCACAGGGGATGCAGCTGAAGTTCAGTAAGTTTTCTCACAGCCAGTAAGCAACAAGGCCAGATTCGAAATAAGACCAATTTGCACATCCAAGCTCCACTCTTGCATGTACACTCCTCAAGTGTCATGGAAATTTTTGTGGAATCTCTGTTGAGTAAAAATATCCGAGTAACACATGCAGGTTTTTTTTAATCTGTACCACCCTGGACCATTCAATTTTTTTTTAAGTTGGAACCGTGTGCACCTTGGCACATTGAATGGGAATGTAAGCTACAAGGTGACACTCAGGGATGGATAGGAGTGTACCACGCTCATCTGTGTATACCAGGAGGACTTCCAACTCCTGCGCTTTAGCCAAGCTTATTGGATGTGAGATAAGTGTTGTTTCCACAGCAACAGTTAGATGGGAACCACATGCTCCTGTGTCCCCAAACATTTTTTTCCTCTATAGCGACCTGAACTCTTAAGATCTGTGAATCTGTGCCCATCCCCCTAGTGGTAGCAGCTTGAAGATCCCCCAAGTGCGTGGTCCGAGAATTATGACCAAAGCACGTTAACCAAAGAAGAGTCTTTGGCAGATCATACTATTTTCTGTAAATGAATAATGATCCAGCTACTAATAATTAATGACCAAATTACCAGGAAAATTTTCCAGATGAATGAAATTCTGAGAAAATGCTGTCTTTATAGACCAGGGTTATTACTTGACTGTCTCTTCCAAAGCTCATGGTGCACTTTAATGGCCCGGGTAATAGTATTAAGTGGTGGTGCCTTAGACAGGTGATCAGGTCATAGGGGCTCCTCCCTGTTACTGAGGGGTGGGGGAGTAGCTTTGCTAAACAAGCAGCTTCCTCAGCTCTCTAGTGTTCCCGCCCACTTGCTCCCTCACTTGCCTGTGTGAAGCTTCCTGGCAGGTCAGGATGCAGTTAAGAAACTCCTCACCACAGGACAGAACCTTGATCATGACTTCCCAGCCTGCACACCCTGAGAAACATGTTTCTTTTCTTTCCTAACTCCTCAGTCCATGGTGTTCAGTCACAGCAACATGAAATCAGCTTAGACAAGGATTATGTGGTTATATATATCAGACCCTAATCTTTCATAGACTTCCCCTCAGCCTCATACTTTGCCATCTCCCTGTATCACCTGAAAATTAAGTGATACTGCATATTTCCTTAAGGTTAATTGGCACCAACTAGATTTTCATAAAAGAATTTGAGAAGAGAAATGGAAAATTACTAAAGATCTCGCAGGGTAACCATGAAAGGATAAATTGGGGTATTTCTAGTTAACCGTTTATTTTATACACTGCTCCACTTCCATTCAGTCATGGCTAAATAAATATTTGTTGGGGTCAAAACAGGAAAGCAAACTATATGAATTCTGCCCTCTCAAAATGAATAGAGACAGGCAAATAGGCATTTACAAATTGCAATGGGATATGAACTTTTATAACACAGCCTGCTTTGATAGCTCATACGAGGGGCTCCTGACTAAGGCAGGCTAATGGGAGCTTCTTGGTAAAGGTGGTGATTAAAATGTGCCTAAAGAGTAAGCCAAAAGGAATCAGTTGAAGAAACACTGTGAAAAGAAGGAAGTGAGTTCCATTCTGCATATGTTGTCTTTGAGGTGTCTCAGATACATACTAATAATAGCTAACATTTGTACTGAATACTGATAACGTGTCAGACAAGTTTTAATTGCTGTCTCCAAGATTCTCAACAACTTGAGGAGGTAGATATTTTTTGTCCCCCTTTTTTTCAATGAGGCTGGAATAAGTGTTAGTGAGTCATTAGCATATTGATGGGGATGGAAGTCTTGGGAGTGTTTGAGTTTGCTAACAATGGCACAAAATGGAAGAAGAGAATTTGGGAAAGATCCTGAGGATCATCACCGTGTGGGCAGTGGATGAGCAATTGAAAAGATGGAGGGGAGAGCCAGAACACTGACATAAGATGAAGGCGAGGAAATAATTAACATAAAGAAAGCAGGTGTAGTCCACCGTGGCAGGTAAGAAGTCAGTGACTGTAAACAAAGACTGTGGAGATGAGAAAGAGGAGTCATTTTCCAGGGAGACCCTAAGGAGATTAGGACGTAAGGCAGGAAGCAAGGATGGCAGGAAGACAATATGCATTCAAATATCAGACTGTTGGGAGAGCGAGAGAGAGGGTGATACAAAAGTGGAACATGAGATGGAAAGGATTTGCTGGTTCATGTTTTTAAGATTGTAAAGTCTAAGTGCTGATGACAAAAAAGCAGGCGTTCAGAGGAGGCTGAAAGAGGAAAAGGAAAGGAAGTGATGTCTGTAGGAAAACACTGATAGAGGGAGACAAGATGAGAGAGAGCTGAAGAGAGAGGCCATGGATGCAGGCAGAGGCTACACTGGAGCTGGGAGGAGGGACTTCCTTTAATATAGCAGGAAGTAGAGAAGCTGCACGTGGATATGGGCAGGTGCATAAACACTGCATTCTCTGCGCTACTTCCTGCTTCTCAATAGGTTGCATTACAGCAGTCAATCAAGCAATGAGGGGCTGGCGCTGTGGCATTATAGGTTAAGCCTCCACCTGCAGCTCCAGCATCCCATATGGGCGCAGGTTCGAGTCACAGCTGCTCTACTTCCAGTCTAGCTCTTTGCTAGTGGCCTGGGCAAGCAGCAGAAGATGTCCTAAGTGCTTGGGCTCCTGAACCCATGTGGGAGATCAGAAGAAGCTCCTGGCTTCAGATCAGCCCAGTTCCAGCCATTGCAGCCCTATGGGGAGTGAACCAGCAGATGGAAAAATTTTCTCCCTGTCTCTCCCTCTCAGTCTGTAACGCTGACCCTCGAATAAATAAATAAATGTTTAAAAATAAAATTAAATGAAGCAATGAATTACTCAACCAAAAATACCCCAATGCAGTTGAGATCCATTGAAACGTTATGCTGTGTTTGTTTGCTTTCTGCTTGGTCAGTCACATACTAGTTAGCATTTAACAAGTGTAAATAGTTCTTATAAAAATCAAGAACAAGTATAACATCAGCTTATCCCACCTCCTAATTTATTCGCTTTTCTGATTCTATCAGCCTTCTTAAACATGAGAAAATGTTGTCAGGATTTCTCACTTGTGTTAATATGTCAAAATCGGGGGGAGTGAAGAAGTTGGTGACTTAGATAGAGCTTCAAAACAAACACATCTTGTACCATCTCCGTCCTTGTATTGGACTATTTTTTTTTTTCAGCATTGCCACTCTGAAGTTATTTTCGGAACATCATATGGATTTTTCATTGAAACATCTGTGTTAACTTTTATTATCCCTGGTCTGCTTTGTAATTTTGGAAACAGATATAAAGAACGAGCAACTCAAAGCACAGTAATATAGTGGGAAGCATCCTTCATAAGTCAATTGAGGAATTTAATAATCTCTTTAGAAATAAGCTCTGCAGCTATGAGAAAAATGTGTGGGTTAAAGGCCTTCCAATTAAGAAAGGTTTCTCTGTGGATTTATAGGCTGGTGGTTCACTCTTCCTGTTCGTGTTTCCATAGCAACTGTCAGGTAGATTTTCTGCTACTTGCTAGGAAGTTGGAAATGTTGAGTCTGGTTGAGCCTTTTCAATTCAGTGAAGCTTAAATGAAATTCTTTGCAAGGAACTGGCATTTAGCCTGGGTCATTTATTCATATCTAGAAGAAAAAAAATCAATTATAGTAATCAAATGTGCAAATTTTTTATTGGGATTATTTTTGGTACATATTTTGTGCTGTAATCTATTTTTAATGCCAGGGTGCTAAAGGTTTGAAGGGCTGCAGCTGGCCTGTTTGCTATCTGATGGCTTGTGGCTTTAATTACAGCCTGAGACATAGGAAGGCATGCCTTTTTCTGGTCTACTTTCACAAGCTATAATCACCCCTGGTGATATTGAGAAGCAAACCAGGATCCCAGAGACTCATTAGGTTGAGACACCTCTCCTGCAAGAAATACAATGTGCAATCTTCTATTCTTTCATTTTTCCCATCCTGTTGGTTATTTGAATTAAAGCCTGTGAAAATAAATAACATCTATGCCATTATTTAAACTTGTTGTGAGTACAGTGTCTTCATTGTCTCTTCAGATTAAACCCACTTGGGCGTCACTGAGTGTGGTTAATTTTAACCCACACTGACTGATGCCTGACAGCTCTGCGTAGGATGGTCTCCTTTAATCCTAAGGAAAAAAAATCAAGCATGTAGGTGGGCAAAGTGAGCTGCTTATATAACACACTACATGTGCCGCATGGAGGACAGACATCTAAGGGGCATTAGTTAGTGCATTCTTTTGTTAGCATCTTAGCTCACTGACACAGCAGCAGTGGCTTCTAAAAAAAAAAAAAAAAAAGATGCAACCCTTATTTCACATGGTGGTACTATTTTTACCTACCAGCTTCCCTGTGGACATTTTTTATAAGATATATTATTTACAGCAAGGGCTTTGAGTGCATATTTCAGTTTGCTGTGTTCCATTCCTCCTCTTTTCTTTTATCATTTATACACCACGCCTTTGCCTATTATATTGATGCTTCATAACATCTACTGCAATTGATTGTTGGTAAAATCACAAATAAAATAGAGAGGGGAAAGACAAAGAGAGAGGAGAGAGATTTCCTTTTTTTTTTTTTTTTTTTTAAAAAAAAAGGAGCTGAAATGTCTTTTACTTACTTGCCTTGCCTTGTCTTATTTTTTTTCCTCTTTGGTCTGGAAACTGTGCTTTCTTCTATTAAGCTAAATAAAAACTTTCTGAGAAGAGCAATTGAAACTGAAGGAAGCTCACTCTTCAGTTGCTATCCTAGGAAGTGGAAATGAAGTCGCTCAGCTCTGCTCTCAACTTTATTTACTCTAAAAGGTGGGCAATTTTCTCTTAAAATCAATCGTACTTGGAGTTGCATGGCTCAGTCAGCAGCAGCTGCACCTACACAATAAGCAGGGAGGCAGGGGAACGTGACCTTCTGAACAGTTGTGAGAATCTGGAGAGCCCAGAGGGAAATGCGTGTGCTTCGTTGTAGAAATATAGTCAACGTGTAGATGCGTTAGGCCAGAGGGATCGTTCTCACTCACGCTTTGACTATGGTAAATGGTAATTCTGGATGAATTAATGAAGTGAGGCCTCTGGTTTTGAGGAAGCAAGAATGATTCGATTTTGACTGCCCCAACTTGGGGAGAGGGAATCAGGCCCTCTGGGCTGCCGATGTGTATACACTGGGCCAGGGGCACTCCTCCACCTGCCTCTCCTCCCGGGCAGGTGCCTCTTCTGCGCAACCCTCCTGGGTCCAGCATGTGAGCAGGCTGGACGTGGAGCCATTCTTAAGAACCTCTCAAAAGGTTCGACGAGAAACCTAAAGGAGCCCCTTTGTCCTGTCTCGTGCTATTCCTTAGCTCAGGGCAGTTTCAATTCAATCAATCGGCCATCTTTATCCTTGACTTTGAAGTCTGTGTGTCTGGTCTAGGAGGCTGTCTCCTATGGAATGAACTACCTGCTTGCAGGCTGGCCTGACTCTCTTCTTCCGGACTTTACTTTGTACCTGGAGAAATGGAGGTCTTTATGGAATAAGCTTCATTCAGATCCACTCTGGCTTCCCAGTGAGTCAACTACCCCAGGACCACCTGCCTTGCCCACTCAACTCCTGTCTTGCTTCTGGCTGAGGGCCAGCATCTTGCATCGCACCACCGAGCTGAGCCACTCACTGTACTAAGATGACTTTAGCCAGTTTCTCTCCATACCATTTTCCCATCTTTACCCCCAATATCCCATGTACATTTTTCTCACTCCCTTTATTTAAGGAAATCTCCCCCAGTGTCTCTACTGGGGACTAGCCCATTCCACATTCTCTGTGACAACACAATAGAGACAATCAAGTGTTCATTCCCTACCACTTGGATCAGCCCCGCTCATCTGCCCACCTTCCCACACACTGAATCTTTGCCCAAATACCAATTCAAATGTTAGTGAGAATTTCTCTGAACCCTAGGCAATCTTCCTTCCAATATATCTTCTTTCATAGCCCTCCTAACTATTAGCAAGTTACTTATGAAAGCCTCACTTAGTACATCTCTGAAATGGGTTTAATCATACATTAATCAGATCTCTGTGAAAATTAAACTAATTGATGCATATAAAATCAGTAGACAAGTATTTGGAACTTAAAAAGTGCTTCATAGATAGTAGCTTTTCTTATGGTTCTTGTGGGCTTTTCTGTTGCAAAAACCTCAAGCTATATAATCATACAGATGCACATTTCATTCTCTTCTCTACCATTTTGCTGTCTGTGTCACCTTGAGTGAGTTCTGAAAATTCACTGAGCCTATTTCCTTTCTAGTTAAGCAAGAGAAGCTCTAGCTGCCTCCCAGGACTGTTCAAACCATTCACTGACAAAGGCACGTGTGAACAGCATCCAGCTGGCCGCCTACCTCACAGCAAAAACAGCTTTCTCTCCTTCCACGTTGGCAGCTGGGTTCTCTAAAACGTATAGGAATAATTCTTTTTATCTTTACTTCCCCCTTGTATACCTGAAACACCTATTTATAACCTTTCTTCATCTCCTTTCTTAAAACTGATCTCCCTTTTCTCTTCATGCTAAGGGGAACATCGGTTTTTCCAGAAAGGTTAGACTACAAGAAGGCAGGCGATTCACCACCCTCCGGTTCCTTCACCCTCACAAGGCTGGATGAATATTTTTAGGGCACTGCTTCCAAAAGCAAAGGAATGTGTCCCATCCCTGGGCTATAGCGTAACCCCATCATGCAGAGGGTACATTTTACCACAATGTGTGCAATGCTGATTAAGAGGGTTGTCTTGCAAGCACCCGTAGCCACAAGGAGCCCACTCCTAACTCCACACATGAAGTGATCCAACTGGCAGGTGTATGAAGTGCTGGAATGTTCTGTATCCGCTTTCTCCCATCCTCATCTCAGATTCACATTTGGATTTTTTTTTTTTAGTTCATCAGTCCCAGATATGGTCCTAATTCTCTTGTTAGGCTTGCAGTCTCTGTGAGTGCAAAATGTGGAATTATTCTTGTCAAATCTTCCCCTTCCAGATTGGCTAACTTGAAGATCAGAGCTTTCTGCACAAGAAAAGACTTCCTGGCTCAATGTGTCAGCTCCTTTTCATGTAGCTAGATCTTTCAATTTGTAGCATAACCCCTGCAGCACTAGAGAGAAAAGATGATATGTCTGAAATTCTGAACTGCGGTCACCCCTGCCTACCATTATGTTTCCACAGGCATTTCTATAAAAAGCTGCAAAACTGAGGGTCTGGGATCTGACACCTGAATTGGCTACAATTGCTCAAAGGCATCCCTTTTCCTATCTCTTACTGATTGACTTCATTGCGTCCTGCCTTTCAGGGCCCAGCACACAACTCTATATTTAGGCCGATGACCAGTCACACACATGGGCTCCAAACACCACTTCTCACTCCTCTCTTGGCTGGCATCCCCTGTGAGTTTGGTGTTAGACTCAGAGGAAGCATGTTCCTGTCTCAGCTCAGCCTCTTTTTGTGTGATATTGCAAACTTTTCTGAGGGTTTCTCATGTTTCAGGCTCTATAAAATGATAACAGTGACAGCTCTTATTATTGAGGACAGGATTTCTAGATATTATTCCAATTGTTTTCTGGGTGTGACGGTGTGAGAGAGCACCATGTCCTTGAACCTCACAACAGCAGTATGAATGAGGGTACTTTTTGTAAGGAGGGGCATTGAAACAGAAGTTCTTCCTTGTGGTAAATGATAAAGCTGGAATTTGAACTCAGGGCTTACCTGCTTAATCATAAGTTACTCTGACTTCTTGCAGTATACAGCTTGTAATACATAAACGTGAAATCAGTTCTTCTTAATCACCATAGCTGTATCGTACAAAGTCAATGCCAATGTTGAATTAGTGAATGCTGAACTATTGCTCCCTGGGAAAATACAGAATGTTTTTGCAAGCCTGTGATCACATTTTCCATCAACCAATCAACATGTAACCTTGGGTTATATGTGTTTCTGTTTGAAGATATCTTATTGAATGGTTTTAATTAGTGTTGATTCTTTAGCATTGGATTCATGGCAACTAGTACTATATCAATGAAGTTTATGTAATACAGGGATTTTTCGCCATAAGATACGCCACAGCCTCCTTGAACTTATGAACTTAGCACTGCAATACTTGGAGGCATTTAAAAAAATAAGATAATTAACAAAATTCACAAAAATACAGGAAATGTGGTACCAAATACACCATGAAAGGACTTGCATACACAGAATGAGAGCTGAGACAGGAAGGAAACGCCTTGTCAGACCTCACCTGGGAATGCACGTTGGACAATCCAATTAGTTTGGAGGGGGGAGGGAGCGGTACTTTGAATGTATCTGTAAATGGCTGCAAAAGCAAGAGTGAGTCTTGATTTGGGTGTTACAAATAAATATTGGAGAGTAAGTAAATTCACAAACGTGTAATCTGTGAATAATGGGGATCAACTATAAACCATAATGGTGGAGTGTAGATCTCAAAAGACCTTAAAACAACAGCAGGATGAATAAATGGGGCTGGAGAAGGCACAGTCCAGGTGAGGCATTCCCACCTGTATAGGGAAGGAATAATTCTACTGTCTCCTGGCCTCAAAGATAAATAATAAAATACCCTGGTTACCTCTTCCCATGTAGAATGAGCTATTGTATCTAAGAATTATGAATATAACTTGGCTCTTCACTTTAGACTTGAAAAAGATGTCCTACATAGACACTAAATAGACACACATCCTTTAGATTCACAACTTATATATCTCTTCTTCTACAATGGATTAGAATGGTATCTGAATATTGAATTTGTTTTTTTTAAAGATATTATTTATTTATTTGAGAGCTAGAGTCAGAGAGAGAGTCAGAGAGAGAGAGAGAGAGAGAGAGAGAGAGAGAGGTCTTCCATCCACTGACTCACTCCCCCAAATGGCTGCAATGGCTGGAGCTGCGCCGATCCAAAGCCAGAAGCCAGGAGCCAGGAGCTTCTTCTTGGTCTCCCATATGGGTGCAGAGGCCTAAGCACCTAGCCCATCTTCTATTGCTTTCCCAGGCCATAGCAGAGAGCTGGATGGAGCAGCCAGGACTAGAACCGGCGCCCACATGGGATGCTGGTGCCATTGGCGGAGGATTAACTTACTGTGCCACAGTGCTGGCCCGTGAATACTGAATTTGAAAACAGATTCTTTGGGGGAGAGACAAATGATGAGTGGATCAAAATAGTGGAAATTGATTCTTTCCTGCTGTTGGATCCCAGCCCCAGGATTTATAAACTAAGAAGTAGATGTGGCTAAGTTGAACAGGGGTAAAACTGATTCCTTGACCTGCAAAGTTTTGCAAAACCACACCTAGGTCCCAGCTCACTGTGGCCCCATAATATTAAGCACCTGCTAATTCTCTTCTGATCTCTATAATCACAGCTCTGACCACAGCTTTGAATAATGCTCAGGTCGCTGGAACCCAATAGAACTCTAGAACCCTCTGTGGTCTTGCACCAGGTCAGCACTGAGTAGTTCATCATTGATCACCTTACCTTGGCACCTTCTCCTTTTTCTTTCTTTTTTTTCCTTAAATTTTCATTTATTCTCACTCTAAGCAGCTTGTTTTGTGCATTATCCATGACAAATTACTGGGTTAAAACATGTTTCAAGTTTCAAAATAGTCCATTAAATCCTCCTAATCAAACATAGGATGTTTCCTCTGTGCAATAGCCTAGATGTCAAATTGTGATTTCCTTAGCTAACCCTGAGTAGAATGTACATTTGAGAGTTCTTAATACTTCCCAATTTTTAGCAAAGCTGCTATCTCAAACTTTTACCTAACTCAGAGGTCCATGACTCCCAAAACCAAGCACTAAGTATCAGAAGATTCACTGCAAATTCTTAACTTTGCCACATAATTTATCTTAGCTACAGTTTTCCAATCTATAGAATAAAAGGAAGATGATAGGCTGCTACTCTGTTTCACAGTGACTTTATAAAGATCAAATTGGAAACTGAGAAAGTTCTTTCTAAAGCACAAGGTATTTCACAAGTGTAAATTATTTTTATTATTGTTAGTACTAAGGATAACTCACAGTATTAATGCTCCTTAACAATCAGCAGTTTACTAATGTACAGGTTAGTGTGTGTGTGTGTGTGTGTATTCATGTTCAGACAGGAAAAAGTGTTGGCATATGTATTAACTTTTAGTTACTGCAATGAAATTGCTGAGACAAGCTACTTAGGAAGGAAAAGGAGTTTTATTTAGCTCACGGTTTTGGAGTCTCAAGTCCAAGGCTGGGTGACCCCACATTGGTTAAGCCTTTGGTGAGCATTTGCAGATGACAATGGGAGGATCACGTTAGAATTAGTGGTTATATCTTGAGCCAGGATCAGACGAGAGGCTGGATCCAAACTAGGCTTTTATCATGATCCTTTTGCAAGAATTACCTTCCAAGGGCACACTTTCAATGACTTAAGAATCTTCCACTAGGCACCACCTCCTAAACACCATAACAAGGTTGTTTCCACTCCTCAGCACCACTCAGGGTTTAACAACCTGCATGAGTTCAGAGGCCATATCAGATCCAAACTATAGCAGTATATCTGGTGTTACATTTCCATAATCACCAGTTGAAGTCTTTAGAATCAGATCCCATCCTGTAGTCATTTGGATACTTTCACTGTGACTGCTAGGCAAAAAGGAGCAAACAAGGAGGCATCTTGGTTTCTTGCAGAAGTCTGAGGTTCTTACAATGCAGTGAAAGTAATGGGATCATTTTTAATGGAAATGTCTTCCTTGATATTTATGAGATCATCAGAGACCAGCAAACTCTCTAAAAATCCTCTTTTTGTGTTCCCTTTGCAAAGCACGAATGGTTGTCACATTAAATAACCAGCCATGCGGTCCTTCCCTGCACACACAGCAATATATTTCCCAAGCCAGCATGTGGATAGCTGTAATGGATAACCCTAACTCCTCCTCAGGTTCAGAATCTGGTTGCCCTTCTGTTTTCCAAGGTTAAGTAAGATGTGTGTCATTTGGGAAGCCATCATCTGAACATCTGCTGAACATCTCAACTCACAGGTGTCCATACAAACCCTTGATCCATATTAGTTAACAAAGAGTGATCCCCAGTGCCCAAGGCATTTCCTAGTGGTTACTGAGGTATATGGTGGGGCAGACTTATTTCCCTGAGCTATTAGAATTCAATGTACTGCCTTCCTGCTTCTAGAACATCATGTAACCAGCACATCTGGCCACATCTGTTCAAACACTAAATAGTACTTTGTGGAATGTGAGAGCAATGGAATGTACCTTTCTGAGCAGAGAACAAGCTCACAAACAGCCAGCCCATCACTGGAGATAACTGGGGAAAAAAGCTCCCCTGTCCCCTCTCCACCCTCTTAACACTGAAGGGCATCTTTTCCTAGTTAAGGGCATGTGGTCTGTGGCTCAGTGTCCTAATGCAGCCCGTTACTCACACAGAGGAGCAAAATTCTGAAACTGCTATAGTCTGTTCTGCAAGGAACAGGAGACAGCTTCATCTGATGGCATCCTCCCCCTCTTTTAAAGCTTGATACTGCATTTTCTCTCAGTGCTCTGTTTATTTTGCCTTTTCACTAAGTTTGGTTTGCGATGAGATATCTTATTAGATGATAAGAACTTTTAAAAAATAATAATTTCCTTAAAGGAAAAAGAGTTGGCAGGCAATTAAACCGGAAGTAATAACATCATATTTGTAACTATATGTGACACTTCCTGACATTTAAGATGTTAAGAGCTTGGTCTCACCTCCCCAGGGAGATTTGATGCCAGGCACTGAGGATTCACACAACAAAGGTTATTCCTGACCCTGGGCTGGTTACAACAGCGTGAAGACAAAGGGGTGGATTCAGTAGGGTAAACGTTGGTTAGAACTGCCATAGAATCAGAGAAAGGGAGCCAGGCTGAGGATTTCAGGGAAGCTTCTGGGAAGAGATATTGCCTGAGCCTGTGGGAAGGAAATTCCAGGACAAGGGAATCACATAAGCAAAGACACAAAGGTGAGAAAAGCCATCACATATAGCAAATGACAAGCACCTTGGATTGTTTGAGAGTAGTTTTCTTTTGGAGAATGGAGGAGAGGAGGACAGAAGGCATGGGTAGGAGTATTGACTGCACTTTTTTTGGTGTGAGCCGATTAGGAGATTGGGGTGAGGATATGAGAGAATAAGAGTTTTTTGTTAAAATCAGTGCTCTGTCACTACCCTGTAGAGGCTGAAGATGAGAATCCAAAACAAGAAGAAGAGAAGAAATGAGGAGGGGAGAGAGGAGGAGAGGAGGGGAGGGAAGAAGAGATTATTGTCTTCACCCAGATAGGCAGGAATGAGGGATTCATCCAGAAAGCTACAGTCTGAATTAAATTAAAAAGAGTCAGCAGTTTACTGGATGGTTTTGAAGAGGTAGAGAGGAAGTCCTTAAGGAGATGGTCAGAGTTAGCCCCAATGTTTTGGGTGTAAGTCCCTGTATGGGTGAGGCTGCCATCTATGGAAACAGTGAAGCTGGGAAAAAGACCTGGTTGGAAAGCTGTGGAGCATGTTCTGGGGCCTGCAGAACTTATGAGACATCCAAGTGGAGCTGAGCGGTCAGATCGAGCTCCATGACTAAAGCCTGAATGGGAAGCATAGAATACAATTTAGGCTTTAAAAAAAAAACCACAATACTTGAAGAAGCACAAAATTTATTATCTAAAGACTTCAGTTCAGCATTGTTTAAAGCTTAAATTTTCCGTCTTAACCAATACTGTAATGGTATGATTATCATGCCATCAGTTTTAGTTCTTGTGTTTTCTTGGGAGACTTCATTCTTATTTTCTTTCAGGGTGTCTTGGTTTATTTCCTATTGCTCTGACAGAATGCCTGTGGCTGAATAACTTATAAAGAAAAGAGGTTTATATTGGCTCATGGTTCTAGAGGCAGGGAAGTCCAAGAGCATGGCACCTGCTCAGCTTCTGGTAAGGACTCCCTGCTGCTTAAACTCATGGCAACAGGGAAAGGGCAAGCAGGTGCATGTGGATAGAAAAACGTAAAGGGGGAATCTGCTCAGATGCTAGTTAAGCCAGTCCTACAAAAGTAAGAACTCATTCATGTGAGGAAGGCATTAATAGCATCACTAATTCTATTAGATAAAGCCGATACTGGTAACTGGTATGCTTCTCTAATCAGCTTGAAGGTCACATAGCCCACATAGCCTTCCAGGTGGTCTTACGGGTCTGGGCCATATCCAGGAGCTGTTTACCTAGATGACAATTACAAGGCCCCACAACAGGAAGGGAGTGGGGAAAATGTGCCTGGGACCCCTGCTGCCTGCCAGCAGTCAGGTCTATGTGGATCTCAGTGTGCTGAGTTCTCAACCAGGTTTTTCCCAGGGAGCATGGTGTGCCATGCCCTCTTGACCACCTACATAGGCTAGGCAGGCAGTCTTCCAGCCAGGCACAGGATCACAACACTTTTCCCACAACCCAAGTACTTCCCACTAGAACCCACTGTCAATGCTGGTGCATTGAGGAATTAATATTCAAACATGAATTTTGGGGGGACACACTCACACTGTGGCAAAGAGTTAATTATTTTTTAAATGAGGTACATTTTGGCCATGGATTTCTTATTTATTTAAAAATATAACACATGCTTATTGTTTATTGGATGTTATACACACTCACACACACACACAGAGGAAAGCATTCTGTATCCAGAGGGTAATATTCATATTCCTAAGTATCATTCCCTTAAAATAAATCTGACTCTGTTTCATATTGAAATAGAAAACCAAAATATTATGCACCCTACACTGGAAGATTTCATATTATTTGGAAATATATGTCACTTGATGTTTTTTTGTGAATAGTTCAATGACTTTTTATTAAGAAAGAATCTTCAATTCCCATTTTAACATATTTTTTCAAATATCTTAGATGATCGCCATAATATTCCTCTAGACATCTATGGAAAAGTTTATTGTAAAATATTTCAGCTTCTGCTGATTTTTCTTATAATAAAAATAGAATAAGTGAATCTATATCAGTTGTTGCCATGGTAACTAACATATTTATATATTGAGAAAGAACATGAAAATTTCTAAATGCATTTCCATCCTTATGATATATGTCTCTGAGTAGAAAAGACCATACACTTTTGGTAACTTTAAATCTAGAAAAATGCCTTCTGGTAGACATTGTGTACCATCTTCTTCCTAAAGAAACAAATGCCATCAGACTGGAGTCTTGAAGTGTAGTTGCTATACATGAAATGTACTCACCATGCAAGAAAGAGATTGATTGTTATTTTTAATGAAGATGGAAAATATTCCTAACAGAATACTTATGCTTTGACTAGTTATTAACTTCTATAAATATCTTAGTTTTTAGGAGAAATTTTAAATCTGAAATGCATTAGTCAATTACCTATCTGCCTCATGCCCAGTCTGGGTTGGCTATAAATCAAACATGTTGCACATATATCCATTCATTAACAAATATTAATAACAAAGTTTAAAAAAGCTTGCTAGATTAATAGTTTAGAGGGGGTTACAGCCAAATATCAGATGATTATACAAAGTCTGCAAAAAGATATGCTCCAGGATGAAAGTATAACGAGATATTACAGGAACAAAACCTAGATAGAAGATATCAGAGAAGATTTGGAGGAGAGGGTAGAGGACAGAAGGAGAAAGAGATAAAGCTTGAATGAGGCTTATGCTGTAGGACTTTTCCATGTCAAAAGAGAGATTCTTATATTGTCAATTGAGCTAATACTTAACAAATACAAGAGAAATACTCATGTACTTAGAAAAGTAGTTCTTTGTATGTGAAAGAAAAAAATTACGGGGGATACACAATTTGGTGCTAAGAGTTGAGTTCAACTTAACTCCATTTATTCAGCCTCTATATTGCCAAACACCCACTAGATACAAAGGTAGCTCCCATTAGGTTACCTTGTATGAAGTTTAATAAACTTTAAAACAAGACATATTCCTGCTCTAAAGCAGAAACCTCGGTATCTACACAGGTAAATAAAAAATGCACGTGAACTGAAAAAGTAGCAGTAGATACTCTGGAGTGAAAGTTAAGAGACCTTGGTACTATTCCTTTTTCTACTACTTCTCCACTTCAGTTTGGCCTTGGGCAATGCCCCAAGCTCTTGTTATGGTCTGAATGTTTGTGTTCTTACTAAATTCTTGTTAAAACTTATTCCCACTATTTTATAGGGACACATGGGGACTTTGGAGGCGGGGCAGTGATTGCATCAGGAGGACCCCACCTCACGAATGAGGTTAGTGTTCTTGTGAGACTTGAGGGAGCCTGATGGTCATTTCGCCACATGAGGATACAGCAAGAAGGTGCCATTTTTGGAAGCAAAGTACACTCCCTCAGCAGACATTGAACACTTTGATCTTGGAGTTTACGGCCTCCAGAACTTGGAATAATGAATTTCTGTTGTTTATAAATTACTGAGTTTAAAGAATTCTGTTATAGCAGAATGGAGTGACTACAGTATGCTATAAAATCAGAGGCTTGAACAAAGTGCTAGTTGTGAGCCAGGCACAGAGAAATCAGGGATTGGTAAACCTGGCTGCTTAAACTTAAGACACGATATAGTGTAGAGTTGAAGAGGAGATTAGATAGTGCAAGGAGGTTACTGTGGAACACTGAGAAAGGGAACATAAACCCAAGCCTTGTATAATTCCATTTCTTGACACCAGATAAAGCCATTTGAGCAATGGGATAATTTGGCGTGGAACTCATCAACTCATTGTAGAATTATATATAAAAGCAGACTATTTTTTAAAAATAGACTGATATAGAAAATTATTCTTGAGTATATTATGTCTTTACATTTTCTTTAAATATGGCAGGAATATACAGCAACCTTAGTGGAAGAAAGTGAAAGTGCAAAATCTTCCCCAAATGGTGCTGTCATTATAAGTTAAAGGTAGCATTTCAAATCAATAAGGGAATGAAATGTTCTTTAATAAATAGTACTAATCAACTGAGAAGCCATTTGTTTCCATTAGCCATTTAAATGTAAACATGAAAACAACAAATACACTGGTAAAGACATTCTAAAATTATACCTAAGCCAGGAAACCTAAGGGAAAAAATAAGTGGCAAAAGAAATACTTGAGTTCATCAAAGTTTTCAAAGCTTCTGCGCAGAAGCAGTCATAAGATTGAAAGGTAGTCCACAAATTGAGAAAATAATGGGAAAATGCATTTTATACAAAAATTGATGCTCTTAATTTTAATGCATACTATTTTTAATCTGTTAATTTATCAGTTAAAAGCGTTTTATTGCTAACACCCAAGAAACTGTTTAATATATTACTCTTAGAAGTAAAATTAACACAACTCTTTTGAAGAGTAATTTTGGAATATAACTGGACAATTTTTACAATATGAAAAAAATTTTGATACAGCAAGCTGGGAATTTTCCAAGTAAATAAATATGCACGTATGTGTACAATGAAGTAATCACTAAGATTTTAACCATTAGTTCTATTAGTAAAAATTGAAAAACACATTACCCAAAATGTCCAAAAATGTATAATTGATTCAATAAATTTCAGTGTGTTCTATGTACTTGCTGTTAGGGACTAATAATTATATATATATTAAAGATTTATTTATTTATTTGAAAAGCAGAGTTACAGAGAGGCAGAGGCAGAGAGAGAAAGGTCTTCCATCCACCAGTTTACTCTGCAGATGACCACAACAGCTGGAGCTGGGCCGATCTGAAGCCAGGAGCCAGGAGCTTCTTCTGGGTCTCCTACATGGGTGCAGGGGCCCAAGGACTTGGGCCACCTTTGACTGCTTTTCCAGGTCATGGCAGAGAACTGGGTAGGAAGTGGAGCAGCCGGGACTCAAACCAGCACCTGTATGGGATGCCGGCACTGCAGGCGGTGTCTTCACCTGCTACGCCCAGCACCAGCCCCTATAGTATATATTAAATATAGATCATATATTCTCATGGAAATTTTTAAGATTTACTTATTTATTTGAAAGGCAGAGAAATAGAAAGAGATGGAGTGAGAGGTTCATGTTCCAAATGCCTTCCAGGCTTGTCCAGGCTGAAACCAGGAGCCAGGAACTCCATCCAAGTCTCTCATATGGATAGCAGAGACTCAACTACTTGAGCCATCACCTGCTGCCTCTCAGAATGCTCATTGGCATGCAGCTGGATCAGGGTTTTAATCCAGCCAGTCTGGATGTGATATCTGGGTGTCCCATTACACCACAACACTTGCCTGATCATGGAAACATTCTTCCTCAGAATGTTTTAGTGAACAAACCAGTGCATTTAACAGTGGGTATGATAGGCTTACATTTTTTGATTACCTAAATTATATTCTCCTTGAGATAACCACCAAAGATTGCCACCTTGTATTGTTTTTGCTAATGCATTTCACATCTAAAGCTGAATTACGACATGCAGGACAAAGACACAGAGAGAAGAATGAAAAAAAGATTTCAACAGGCAGCATGTTGGAGATGAGAGATTTAGCAATTAATCAAGGTCCTCTGGAAGACTGGATTTCTAACTGGAACAGTTTGTCAGAGAACAAATAAACGAAGTAGGAGTGGAGAATAAGTTGCAAGTGAAGAGTAAGAAGCAACTTGTTAATGGTCAAAGAAAATATGGCAGAAGAAGGCAAAGGACAACGGATAAGGATGAAGGAGAAGCACAGATGACGATTCAGGAGCTTCAGGCTTTATAAGTCATTCATGAGACAGAAAGTGAGTCAGGAGAACAAAGATGGAGTTTCAGGCAGAGAGGAAAAGGTTTCCCAAGGGAGAGAAAATAGAATTCAAAGATTCTTAGAGCAGGGGTTGGCAAACTGACTGAACCCGTTCTGTAAAACCCATGGAGCTAAGAATTTTTTTGCATGCTTGAAAATAAATCAAAAGAATAGTATTTCTTGACATGTGAAAATTGTGTGAGATTTAAATTCAAATGTGAGTAAATAAAGTTTAGGGGGAACACTGCCTGCTCATTTGTTTATGTGTTGCCATGGTTGCTTTAGCACACAAAAGACAGTTGAGGCCAGCACCATGGCTCACTAGGCTAATCCTCTGCCTGTGGCGCCAGCACGCCAGGTTCTAGTCCGGTTGCTCCTCTTCTTGTCCACCTCTCTGCTGTGGCCCGGGAGTGCAGTGGAGGATGGCCCAAGTGCTTGGGCCCTGCACCCGCATGGGAGACCAGGAGGAAGCACCTGGCTATTGGCTTCAGATCGGCACAGTGCGCCAGCCGCAGTGCAGCAGCCATAGCGGTCATTTGGGGGGGGGGGGGGTGAACCAATGGAAAAGGAAGACCTTCTCCTCTCTCTCTCTCTCTCTCTCTCACACACTAACTCTGCCTGTCCATAAAAAAAAAAAAAAAAAAAAAAAAAAAAAAAAAAAAAAAACCAATTGAGTAAGGGCACTGAATGTCCCACAAAGCTTAAAACAGTCACTGTGTGTCCCACCTGATAAAGAGCATCAACTCATTTAAAACAAACAAAAAAAAAAAAGTGTAGCTAGAACATGCTTAATGGGGAACAACTGGATAATATCCCCTAAATTCCAGAACAAAGCAAAAATGTCCTTGTACAAAAATATACAAGTTTTCTTTCCTCCATATCCTCAACAACATAGGTTATTTCTTATCCTTTTGAGAAGAGCTATCCTAACAGGTGAGAGGCGGTATCTAATAGTGGTTTTGATTTTCATTTCCCTGATGATTAGTGGTGTTGAGTATATTTTCATGCTCCTTCTAGCCATTTTTATACCATCTTTGGAGAAATATCTATTCGAGTCTTTTGCCCATTGTTTAATTAGGGCATATGTTTTCCTGACATTGAGTTGCATGAGTGATTTATAAATCTGCAGATTGAAAAAATATTTTCCCAGCATATATCAGATAAGGAGTTAATATTCAAAACATCCTCTTGGAATGCCTGTCTGATATCACACATGCAGTTTCTAATACATTATAATAGACATAATTAAAAACTTAAGAAATTTGCAAAAATGCTCTGAGACTTTTAAGTGGTTTTAGAAGAGTCATAGGATATAAGGACAATATACAAAAAATCCATAATTCATGCTAGTAATGAAAAATTGGAAATCCAATAAATAACATCTTCAGTAACACAAAACATGGCAATCCTTAGGTATATATTTTTAAAAAATAGGTGCAGGATCTTTATGCAAAATTCATAAAACATCAAAAAAATCAAAAATATCTAAATAAATTGAAATATACTGTGTTTAAAGGGTAGAAGCCAAAATTGTTAAGGCAGCAGTTCTTTCCCAACTGAGCAATAGCTTCCACACAATTGCAAGCAAAGTCTCGTCAGGATTTTTGTAAATATCATCAGAAAATCTAAAATTTATATACAAAGACAAAGGAAATAGAATAGTGAAAACAAAGTCTGAAAAAGAACTTGTAGCCAGAATACATAAAGAACTCTCAAAGCACAAGAAAACATCAAATAAACAAAAACCAATTTTTAAATGGGCAAAATATTTGCTCAGATACTTCACTAAGAAAGATATACAGATGGCAAATGAACACATAAACAGATGCTCAAAATCATTAGTCATTAGGGAAATGCAAATTAAAACCACAATGAGATACCATTATACATATATTCGAATGGTTATTATTAAAAAAAAAAAAACACTGACAATACCAAATGCTGACAAAGATTTGGAGCAAGTGGAATTCTTATACACTGCTAGTGGAAATGCAAAATGGTACAGAAACAATATAAAATAATTTGGCAATTTCTTGGAAGGCTAAACCAACACTTATCATATTACCCAACTATGCCACTCCTCAGCATTTACTACTCAAAGTGAAAACATGTTCACACAAACACCTGCGCATGTTTGTAGAAGCTTTATTTATAATCACCAAGAACTGAAAACAATCCAAAGCCCATGGATGGATTTTTAAAAGAAAATGAATGTTTTACATCTATAATGGAGTACTATATAGCAATAAAAACTGATTGAACTATTGATTAATGCATAAATCAATTTTAAATACATTTTGCTAAGTGAAAGAGACATGGCCCAAAAGCTTAAATATTCTATGATTACGTATCTGTGACATTCCAGAAACAGCAAACTTCTAGTTGTTGTAATGATATGGTGGACAGTGTAAACGTGGATGAAAGGTCTGACTCCATATGATAGCACAAGGCAAGCTGAAATGATGGATTGATTATTCTGTGTGAAACTGTGGTGATGGTTACATGACTGAGTATCTCTAAAAATTCATCGAGTTCTATGTGACTTTTATTGTGGATAAATCTATTTTTTTTAATTTCCTCTTGGTTAAGAGAGAGAAAATGATACAAAGATTATATAGATAACTTATATAAATATGAGATTCAAATAGGGTTAATCATAATGTGAGGTCATTGTCATTTAGGGCATCATAATATTTTGATGTTTAAATTTAATCAGAAAAAGTAAATAAAGGAAATATGTAGGGACAAATTGAAAGCAAAACTGTTAGACTGGAATTTTTTCCTAAAAATTTATCTACATTAATTTATCTTCATGCAGTATAGCAAAAACAAAGTTAATCTTGTTTGGCCCAGTACTTTGGACAAGTATCACTCATAGAGTAGATTCAAGATGAATTACAAATCCCTAATTAGTCACATCAGTTGCATAAAAAAACTTGTGAGAGTATCCTACCATCTATTTCAAGAGCATAATGTCCAAGAGTTTGGCCATTATTATAGAAAGATGCACTGAATCAAACACTTTTGGTCCTACTAATAACATGATGTTATCATAGGGTTTGTGAGTACTTTGAACCATACCAGCTGGTTTCTGCAAAATTGAGTATGTTCCACCTGCTAGTGACCCAGGAGGTCACTATATTGGTTTGCTGTATAGTTTATAAGTGGCTGTACTGTCATTAGCATTGACAAGGCCAACGTCCCACTGTGTGTTCTTTCTCTGACCTCCAAAGATTATAAAGTGAGGTTGAGCAGATTTTATATGTTTAAAACATTCTGCTAATGTTAATGTTTTTTTTTTCTAGTTGCAATTCTCACTAGATAAAAATTCACGAGACTATTCAGGTTCCTATAAAGCAACGAAATAGGTATTTGGGTTTTTTGGATTTTATTTTTTCTATTGAATGTTCTTCCTTTTAATGGTAAAACTATTCTGTACACTTTTTTTCTATTTATAGCCTGGACAATTCAACTCCACGTAGGTGGTTCTATTGAAAGATAAACAAACTTGTAAGGCAACCCCACCGGTCTGTAAATGGCCAGCTGTGCTGACATGGCAGGCTGCAGGTGAGAGAGGCTATCCCAGGATGTTGGTCATTTACTACAGAGCTAGGGGCCCCACAGCATCTTTGGCAAAGGGACAGCTGGTGCTCTCAGAACTTTTATCCCTTAACAAAAAAATCAAAACCAATGGACATACAAACTGGTTAAAATTATCCGTTGATTTTTCATCTAATATACCAACCTCCAAAATATCATCCATACTTCCTTTTCCTATTGTGCTTATTGATCTCTGTGGGTCTTTTATAGGAGTTTTTTTTTTTTTTAACTCTTGCCTTTGAAAATGTGATTTGGTCCAGTTAGAGCAATCTTAGCTATGCAGAGACACATCCCATCCTCTTCCTTGCTCCTTTCCCTGTCTCTATTCACCACTGGGACAAGATCTGGTACCTTGCACCTTCTTACATAAAAGGAGGAAAAAAGAATGACAAAAATTACACCTTTAGCAGTGGATTTCTATATGCCCTTTTCCCATATCCCATTCTAATCTGTGGTCTCTTTGAATCTTTTTTTTAAAGATTTATTTTATTTATTTGAAAGACAGAGTTACAGAGAAAGGTAGAGATAGACTGGTTCATTCCCCAAAATGGCTGCAGTGGATCAACTGAGCTGCTCTGAAGCCAGGAGCCAGAAGCTTTTCCCAGGTCTCCCACGTGGGTGTAGGGGCCCAAGGACTTGGGTCATCTTCTACTGCTCCCCCAGGCCACAGCAGAGAGCTGGATTGGAGGAGAAGCAGCTGGGACTAGAACCGGCGCCCATATGGGATGCCAGCGCTTCAGGCCAGGTCTTTAACCCATTGTGCCACAGCACCGGCACTTCTTTGAAACTTTATATTACCCAGTTAAAGAACTCATATTGTACTTCTTACCAGCTAAATAATTAAACCTGACACTTTTGTATGAGGCTACATTTTGACTGCTTCTCGTCAAGGGCTTCCACTCCGGTTTCTTCATAGAAAATGTCCACTGGCGAACTAACATCTTACCAAAGTATGGCCCAGCCTAGTGCATAAACAATAACTGATCATCAAACAAATAAGGAAATCGGCCATAAAACACATACAATGAAGCTACGTAGATAACTATGATATGTTTGGCATGTATCAATATGGTACTGAAGCAAGGCTTTGTGAAGTTGAATACACAGCAGATGAGGCTGGCAAGCGATTTTAAAGTTCAAAACACAGAGGAATTTATAAGATAATGGGAGTTTCCCCAAAGTTTATAACAGAAAATCAACAGCATTGGATTGCCTTTGAAAGCATGAGGGAAATGGATTGAGAAGGAAGACAAATTGTGTTTTATTGCAAAAAATTGTTGAAGCCCATGCACAGCAGGGGTCTTCAAAATGTCTATAGAAAATATATATTATGCAGAAGTATACAGTGATTTTTAAAAAATTTTCACCAAAATAAATTTACCTTTTAAATCCATTTCCCATGAGCTATTTGAAATGCTCCCAAACATTCATATAGCAGCATAGAGACTGAGTTTGAGATAGCTGAGACTCTAGTCAATAAAAACAGTTATAGGGTTGCTGTCCTAATTCAGACAGATAATATGTATGCTAAGAGTAGTGCATGTAGAAAGAAGTATCTCAAAACTTTTTTAGCATTTTTTTTCTAAGTTAAAATGCCTCTTGGGAAGACTGTATCCCATATCAGTGTACCTGGTTCAAGTCCTGGCTCCATGCCCAGTTCCAGCTTTCTGATAATGCACACCCTGAGAGGTAGCAGGTAATGTTTTAAGTTCCAGTGTTTGGGTCCCTGACACACACATGGGAGACTGGATTGAGTTGCAGGTTTCTGACTTTGGCATGGCCCAGTCTCAGCTGATATGAGCATTTGGGAAGTGGACCAGCAGATGGAAATTCTGTATCTCTCTCTCTCTCTCTCTCTCTCTCTCTCTCTCTCATACATTCAAGTGAATAGAATAAGTAAAATTGATTAATTTATAAAAATCATAGATTTTCAGCTCCAAAAGCAGTCTACAATAGCTTGGAAAACGTTTTTTAAAACTAAGATTCCAGGCCGGCACCGCACCGCGGCTCAATAGGCTAATCCTCCGCCTGCAGCGCTGGCACACCGGGTTCTAGTCCCGGTCGAGGCGCTGAATTCTATCCCGGTTGCCCCCCTTCCAGTCCAGCTCTCTGCTATGGCCCAGGAGTGCAGTAGAGGATGGCCCCCTGCACCAGCATGGGAGACCAGGAAAAGCACCTGACTCCTGGCTTTGGATCACCGCGGTGCACCAGCAGCAGCGTGCCGGCTGTAGCGGCCATTGGAGGGTGAACCAACAGTTAAGGAAGACCTTTCTCTCTGTTTCTCTCTCTCACTGTCCACTCTGCCTGTAAAAACAAATAAAATAAATAAATAAACAAAAAACTAAGATTCCAGGAAGGACAAAATCAATTGTCTTTTCACTTTTGCTTAATAATTAAGTTTATTTACCACAGATAATAAAAGATAGGTTAATAACAGTGTACAAAGTGAATATAAACTACATACTCAATTATTGTGATAATATAGCTCATGACAAGAGATTTAAGGTTAGACCGAAGTCTCAAATTTTAATTACCTGTATTATTGAGCCATAGGATACAGGCATTCAAAGGGTAAAAATTGTTTTGCCCATCAGAATGCTTCACATTTGAAACTTTACTGAATTGCAAACAAGATACTCTTAAGTCCACTTCACTGTATTTTGAAAGAGAAAGAAATTGGTTATTTTCTGAAGATGAATTATTGTGTTTATTTATTGATTTACAATCCTGTGTTCCATGTTAAATTCCCATTGTCCTGATATCCTGTCTCTACTTCTTCAGCATGGTATTCAGCCAAAAGTTCTTTAAAAAAAATAAAGCAATCAAAAGTAAAAGCATCAACCTTTACAACTGGAAGTTACATGGGGACAAACTGCAGTACTTTGAAGTTAAAATTGATTTCCCTGCTCTTCTTCCTCTGCTACCCCTTCCAGTTCACTCTCCCCTTCAGCTGGCCCAGGTTACTCACCTGGTGAGTTACCAAGCTTTATTTCTGAAGAATTTGAGGCCCCAGTTGCCATGCACTTCTTAGGCTGTGGTTATTTCAATAGGTCATTTGTAGATATCCCAAGGTGAAAAAGCATCAGATCCTCCTTTGCTGTAAAGAAGTCCTTGCACCAACAATAGTGCTGACTGAAGAACTCCAGAAAAGGAAGACAAATCCATACTTGGGATATATATTATTCCCAAGAAAGGTGAACTCTAGAAGGGTAGAAGCTATCTAATGATATTAGCTTACTGCCAAGTGGCCGAATGGTCTTGAGGGATTGTAGACATAAAACTTTCAGCAGCAATGGCAATTAGAATAAGCTTGGTGTTGTGGAGTTATTGCCAACTATACCATGCAAAGCTTTCATCCCTGCCAAAATGACTCCTTGTTCATGGCCGAACACTGAGGTGGCCAAGAATAGGGGCTGGCTAACATTTACTTGATGAGGTATCATGTCTACCTAGTAGTAGAAACAGAAATTCTTTAGTGGACATTGACCTAAGACACAAAGTTATGCACATTTTACATCCATTCTGATAGGTCCATCTACGTGTCTCTTCTTGTCTTAAATCTTAAAGTAATTTATCATTGATAAGGAGTCCATATTTGTTTTCACCTTGGACTACTTCTTCCACCATACAAGGTGATTATTTAATATGGTTACTGAGATTTCCCCTAATCACTGTTCTCGGGGGACATCCAGAGAACATAGCTGAATAGATCTTTTAGTGCAATAGTAGTTATTTAAGATCTTGTACTAACAACAAAACTAACCTATATATTAGTTAGTAATGTTGTATATAGTGGTAAGGCATTGTTTTAAGATAGGTGGATGACTTTGAGTCTGAGCCACTTATTCCTGTAATTTAGTTGTATTCTCAATACCTGATTGGGTTCAATTCTGAATGAACAATTTCTATTTTATGGTGGATCACCTTGATGTCAACATGATCCTGTGACTTATGGTTATATAAATAACAGTTGATGCTGGATAGTTCAGGAGGCAATACCAATTGTTGTAGCCTGGTCAGGTTTTCATTATCTGTTTGGGACCAGTAGCATTGCCAGGAACAGCCTTTTAAATCGTATGACCTAGTTCTAGAAGCCCATGGTTTTCTATCACCACTCTTTTATGTAGATCTATCTACTTACTATATTAGAATTGTCTGGGACTAACAGAATGGAGAGCAAGAAGGAAAGAGAAAGAGACAGTTTAAAGAATTAACTCACATAGACAGCTGTAGAGGTTGACAATAAAATGTGTATGGCACACTGGCTAGAAATTAAGCAGAATTTCTACATTTCATTCTTGAGGCAAAATTTCTTCTTCAGGTAATATCAGGTTGTGCTGTTAAGGTCTTTGGTTGATTGAATTATATTTTAGAGAAGAATCTGTTTTACTTAAAGTCAAGTGGTTGTAAATACATTAATCTAATATAAAAGTGCCTTCATAGGAAGATGTATTCCAGTGTATGACCAAAAACCTGGGCGACATAGTCTAGCCAAGTTAACAAAAAATTAGCCACCAAGTCCACTGTTTACCTATACTACCTAGAGCACAATTACAACTGCTTGATTATGTAGTCCAAGCAGGAGATTGTGTCTTCTATCACAGTTCTCCTTGCACCATCCATTAAATGGCCTTAGGGAAGAACCAGGGGGAGTGAAATTACATTCTGTATACTGCCTGTCACATTTCACAGCCTTTCATTTGGGGCCTCATATTTTCTTTCAATAACTAGGCTATGACTCTGAGAGTTGGCTCAGGTCTGTAACTGGAGGAAAAGAGCATGATTTTTCAAATTGTACCAGTTGCCATCTATTTCCTTCCTCTTGATTTCTTATTGTTATTATGCAATCAAATAGTACCTTTGCTGTTGGCCCAACCCATCTAACACTTTGGAACATCGTAATCAGTTAGCCATCATCCCCACAGATCTTTTTAAATCAAGACCCTCAGGTGCCATCTGGATTTGCTGCATGTTACAATGATTAGGTTCATCTTGACTCTGATGGCCACATGCTGTCACTTGATCTTGAATATTGTAGATGCTCTCACCCAAAGGACTCAAGGAAGCCCAGGGTTAAAGCAGTCTCTCACTATCAAATCTGACCTACGAAGAATAGTCACTACTGGGCTTTCTTTACATATGTAATAAAATTGAAACTACAAAGAGATACATCATTGACTGATATTTGTTTTACAAAGATGACATCTTTTAAAAGGTTTATTTAATTATTTGAAAGTCTGAGTTTTAGAGAGAGGGAGAGACAGAGAGAAAGAGAAATTTCCATGCAGTGGTTCACTCTCCAAATGGCTGTAACAGCCAGGGCTAGATGAGGCTGAAGCCAGGAGCCAAGAGCTTCATCCTGCTTTCCCAAGTGGGTGCAGGAACCCAAGCAGTTTGAGTATTGTCCACTGCTTTTCCGGGACATTAGCAGGGAGATGGATTGGAAGTGGAGCAGCCAAGATACTAATTGGTGCCCATATGGAATGCCCGTATCACAGGCAACCTCCCAAGATAAAATTTTAACACTTGACTGAGTGTGGTGAAAGTGATTCATTGTCTATTATACAATAGTTGGATGTACTTCTAATCCATACCTGGATTAATGAAAATGCAGGTTCTAAAATATTCCTCCCCACTGAAACCATGAAGAAGTTATTTCATACTAACTCTCTAT
>NW_026909477.1:0-45376 GCF_033115175.1 Lepus europaeus
ACACACAGAGAGGCCTGCACACACACACAGAGGCACGCGCACACACAGAGGCACACACACACAGGCTTTCTTCCACGGAGGTGCCTTGGGATAATACACCCTCAGCTTCCAACCAGAGGAACTACACGGCGCTTCTTTAGGGACCGTCACTAAAGATCTTCACAGTGGGTGCCCTCAGGTGAACCCCCCCCGCCAGTGCAGCTGAAGTGCTAGGAAATGTTTGCTTTCCTTGAAAAATGGATTTGTCTTCTTTCCTGCAAGGAGCACTATGTAATTTCCCTTTTTGCATTGGCTGCCAGGTAGCTTGGAACCAGATTAAGGCGTGGCCCTAGCCGCAACGGCCTGCCAGCCGTACTCTGTCTTCTCGGCTCTACTAAGCATGGCCCGGCGCCACTTGTTTCTTACTCATTCTAGTTAACGGCGCGGCTTGCATTCTATCTGAGAGCTTCCTGAAATTCTCAGGGAAGCCTATGGAACAAAAGAAAGAAATGGCAAGTTCCTTGTTACGGACGATGAGCTCCGAACTTGACCCTGGCGGAATTCTGTGTGTCTACGTTTCAGAAGCAGGCAGAGCTCACCCAGAAGGGCTTCCTGGAGGAAGCACACCAAACCGTGTCTTGTAGGAGGCGCAGGTTCTGGGCAGCAGAGGGCCTGGGAGACCCCCGCCTGCCTGGGCCTTTGCTTTCTCTGATTTCCGGCCCTCGGTGGTTTTGTGAAAGACCCGGTCCCTCCCTCTTTTCAAAAATTCAACAAGCTGGGCCCTGGGGGGGAGTGACAAAGACCCCGGCTTTGCCCTCTGAGGGTCTCAGTCTACTGAGATAGTCAGACCCCCACAACGACTTAGAACAGGTGGTTTCCATCAAGTTTAGCCACGGCAATGGCTCGCCGTGGTCCACAGAGGCAGCGTGAATGCTTTCCTGGCATCCAGTGCCCTGTACAGCACACAGCTCCCGCCCCACACATCACTCTGCTCCCGCCCTCACGCTGATCTAGAACGCCCTCTCTCACATCTTCCAAGGAGGACATCAAACACCACCTCTTCCAGGAAGCCTTCCTGACTTCTCTCTGTGACAGCTCTCCTTCTTCTCTCTAGGCAATCTGGCATGCGTATTTTTTTTCTTCCCCATCATGTTAACCACTGTCCAGCACCGCTGTGAGACTAAATGAGGCCTCATTGCATTTCTCTCCTAAAAGCCGAGCCAAGCTGATCGATTTGGAGGTAGGCAGAGCTGAGTTCCAGTTCTGGGACCACAGCTTCCGAGCTGTTAACTCCCATCTGTGAGAAGTGGCCTGAAAGTTCTATCAAAGAAACAGGCACAGCCCTGTCAAAATCCCGCCCCTCGGGCTCCATTAATGAATGAGCGGGAGTCAAGGCCACCGGGATGGGCCGGCTGGCCCTGCAGCCAGTCGATGTAGCTCGCCACTGGATGCTCCCGGAGTGGCTACGAGAAGCAACCCACCCAGGCAATGGCTGGTGAAGGGCTCGGGGTGCCAGGGGACAGGGCCTTGGACCTGTCAGAGGAGCGTATGAGGCCACAGCACACCGGGGTCCCCGTTGGTGCGGGCAGCCAGTGGGTGCAGGTGGCCAATGGCTTAAACAGGACCCGGGTCCCAAAGGCGCGGCAGAGCCGCAAAGCTGAGAAGATGGAGGCGGGTAGCGAGGCCCGTTTATGCAATAGCGCAGCGTCCCCAGTGTTCCAGTTAGCCTGGAGAGTCCTATTTTCAATGCCCCCAGGGAAGTGGCTGCTGAAGGCAGCCAGGGGGAGCCGTTCTGTAACATCGGAGAATCCAGTCGGAGGCCCCCGGATCTGCGGGGCTCGCTCTCGCTCCCCCAACACCCAGGCCTCCACCGCCAAGCTCGTGGCCCCAGCTCCTCGCTGGTCTCTCCATAAGTAGGCCTCGTTGGTGGGCACCCTGCTGGGCCAAGAGAGGCCGAGGAAGCCAAGTAGAGGCTGTAACCTGGGTATAGTGCATGACCGAGTTCAGCAGGTGGGGGCGGGCAGCCAGCACACGGGAAGCCAGGGCAGGCCCCCAGTGACTCTCCAGAGAGCCCAGGAAGGGGGGCAGCATTGAGTGTAGTGGGTTAAACTGCTGCCTGTAACCCTGGCATCCCGTATGGGCATTGGTTTGTGTCCCGGCTGCTCCACTTCTGATCCTGCTCCCTGCTAATGCGCCTGGGAAAGCAGTGGAAGATGGGCCAAGTGTTTGGGCCCCTGCTCCCATGTGGGAGACCTGGAAGAAGTTCCTGGCTCCTGGCTTTGGCCTGGCCCAGCCCCAGCCATTGCAGACATTTGGGGAGTGAACTAGCAGGTGGAAGGCCTCCCTCCCTCTCTCTCTCTGCCTTTCAAATAAATAAGTACATCTTCCTTTCTTCTTTCTTTTTTAAGAGCATAGGAAGGGGCTTTGCAGAAGCCAACAGTGTCTGCAGAGGGCACATGGGCTGGGCCCCTTGCTTCATGCACACGTGTGCTAGAACACGCACTGTGGGAGGGTTCCCGGACACAGGCGAGTATGCGTGTTCACACGTGTGCAGGCTGGCTGCGGATGCATGTTCGTGAATACAGCCACGCACGGGTACATCCCTGCTTCTGCCACGCCACACACAGTCCAGACATCAGGGAGACCTAAGGCACAAGGCTGAGGCTTCTGCTCCCCTGCTGAAAAGATTTCACACGTCGCCCTGTCACAGGTGACACACAGCAGCCTGAAGCTGATAAGCCTCTCTCTGATCTGAAGCCAACCTGTCTCCCAGACTGGCCCTTCCTGACCTCTGACCTCTGACCTCTGACCTCGAAGGCAGCGAGTGATGTCATCATCGAGGTCTCACCGTGTCCCAGACACTGTCTGAAGCCCTTGACCAATATAAACCCATTCGAACCCCCTCACAATATCGCGCAGGAAGTGCGCTCATCCCCATCTTTCAGATGAGACCATGAGGCGCAGAAAGGTTAGGTAAATGGTCCCAGGTCACACAGCAGCGAGGACAATCCTGCCCTGCAGGCCAGAGAGTCACGTGTTCTCTCCTCTCTGGGTCTGGGCTGCGCTTTCTCATCCACTCAGACATCTGCCTCCTTCCCTGTCTCCCTCGGCCAGCTCATCCTTTAGGTCCCAGCTTAGTCATCACCTTCTCCAAACACATGTCCCAATATCCCTGCAAGAAACGGTGGTCGCTTTGCTGCCCGCTCTGCCCGCCTGGGTTTCCTTCCTCTCAGCTCTTCTCATGAATGGTAACCATCCTGGTTGCTATCCAGATTCTGAGCGCCTTCAAGTCAGGTCCGTGGCTAACACAGAGCCTGGCATGAAGCAGGTGCTCCATACGCATTTCTAGAGTTGAGTGAGTGAACTTGCACTTGGAGGCATGCACCCCTCAGGCACAGGTCTGTGAGTGTGTGACCTCGGTGTGCACAAGTCTCCTCTGAGAGCCCTGCTGCCCAGGGTCCCTCTCAGTGCCCTGTGTCTTGGAGAAGCTCCTTCTGCACCCAGGATGACCCCCCTGCCCGTCCACCAGCACCCCCAGATGCCTCACCCTGATAGTGGATCCTGAAGCCACCACCCCGTGGGACGCGCGGGCTCTGGAAGTGCAGGAGCAGCCGGTTCGTTGGGCTCCGAAGGACCTGTCCTTGTCCCAGCATGGAAGAGTTGGCCAGGAGTCGGGGGGCCAGGCCTGGGGAGCCCCCTCCAGCCAGCACCAGGAGCTCCTCCTCCTGAGACAGGTTCAGTGTCTGTACCTAAAGATGGCAGGCACACACCAGGGCAAGTCAGATCGGGCTGGGTGTGACCCCCGAAGCCCCCTGCCACCTTCCTTGTCTGGGGGTGGAGCAGCCCAAATACCGCGGTGAGTTTCTGAGTCACAACAGCCGGGAGGGAGGCAGGGGCTGGGAAGCCCCCAGGCCTGGGCCTCGTTACCTGGATCTCAATGCCGTAGCCAGGGTAGACGTGGATGCTGTACGTGCAGTCCAGGAGCCCTAGGGTGCGACTGGCGGTGCTCCCCAAGTCTGGAGACTCCACAAACCCTTCGCCCTCGGAGATGTTGTTATTGCACAGAACTAAAGAGATGCCGGTGGCTGGGGGTGACCCCTTCACTCTCTTCTCCCCATGCCCCTTGCCAACCTTTCCCAGGCTCCCTCTCCCACCTGTACCCAGAACCCTCTTCCCAGGCACAACAGATGGACAGTGCTGGCCGTGGCAAGGACTCATCCCTGCCTGTCTGATGCTATGAGGCTGAAGCCTGGAGGAGCTTCCTTCTTCCCACGTTCCCAACAGCCTCTCCTTCTCCAACCCACAACCTCTTCCCCCATCCCCTTTCCATGGCCTCACCTGGACTGGTCACTGTGGTGGTGACGGTGGTCGTGGTGATGATGGTAGTCGTGGTCTCTTCCTCTCCTCCCTCGGGTCCCAGAGGTGGGACCGGGGAGGGGGGACTGGGAGGGGGCGGGGCTGTGGTTCCTGGAGGCGGGGTCAGCAGCTCTGGCGCCGTGGGTCCTGCTCCCCTGACGCCCTTAGGGGTTACGGCTGTTGTCAGAGGCCCTGTGGCTGGTTCAGTGGCCCGTGGCAGGTAGGGCGCTGCGGGAGTCTGGCTGGCTGGAGGGGTGGCCAGTGTGGTGTCTGGATCAGATCCTGGGACAGGACAAGGGGAGTCAGGGCACAGAAGGAGTAAATGGGGGGAGGTCTGGAGTGGGGAGCAGTGCACAGGGAAAGTGGAGGTTCCCCCTGAACCCAAAGTCCCTCCCCAGAAGGTACAGGTCCCAGAATTTTCCCTCATCTTTCTCTCTGTGAGTCTCTGAGGGTGTCTGGCTAGCTGTCAATCATCCCCTGTGTCTTAGGTTCTGCCCATGCCCACTTCTGACTCTTCTCCAACTTTCTCAACTCCGTCTCCCTCTGGATGCCAGCGGCCTTCCTGGGGAAACTTGCCCCCCGATTCTGCAGCCTTCTCTGCCCTGGGCTGGCTCCCCACCTCTGTGCCACTCCCCACACTCTGGGCTGGCGCCTCACCCGGCAGGTAGCCCATCTCCGGGCCCCTCCTCAGCAGGGCCCCGTGGAGCAGCTCGGCCAGTGCCTCCGAGGCCATGGTGGGGGTCTCACTGCCAGGCTCCGGCAGCGTCTCATCTTCCTGAAGAGGCAGACCTAGAAGGTGCAGCTGTGTGAGCCTCTCCGCTCCCCACCACATCCCCTCCTCCAGAGTTCTTCCTCCCTCCTCCATCTGCTGGGCTCGCGGGGCCTCAGAGGGTCCCGGGCTGGGCTGAGAGCCAAGATAGGAGGAGTGGTTCCCAGCTGCCCCTCACACTCCCACCCCTACCCCACCCCCGGCCGCGTGAGCCTCCAGCAGTCCAATGGAGCACTTACGGATGCTGGACAGCGCCAGCAGGGCTGACGGTGGAGGGGACCTTTGGGGCTGCCACCCTCCCCCGTTCCATGGTGCTGTCCTCCCCCCAGTCCCCGGCCGCCGGGACCCTGAGACTCCACAGAGGGTCTGGCAGCACCTCGGAGCCCTTGTTCCCGCAGTGTTCAGCTTTCTCTCAGGGTTTCTGTCTCTGCAGTGTGGCTGTCTCTTCTCTCTCTCTCTCTCTCTCCCTCTCTCTCTCTCTCTCTCCCCCTGCAGTCTCTGCCTCCTTCTCTAGAGAGTCTGGCTGGGAGACTGAGTATCTGGTCTCTGAACCCTGCCTGCGTTCATCTGTCTTTGTCCAGATGTCCAAGAGCAGAGCCTGGCGTCTCTCTCAGCACCTCCACCTCCCACCCAGGTACCCCGCGTGCTCCTGCAGCCTGCCTCCGCAGATATCCCCCCAACTTCCCCAGACCTCCTTCCTGGATTTAACCCTTGAGAGGCGGCCAAAAGCACCTCTTGTTGGCCCGCTCCCTCAACGTTAGGCACAAGGGGCTCCCAGCACAAGCCAGAGAGCCCTGGCTTCCTCCTTCACATCTACTGTGCCCCTCCCCTCCCCCATGAGCTCTGGAGACCCAGGATGCTTGGAGAAAGGAAGGCGGAGGACCTACTGGGGGCCTTCCCCCCCCCTCGCCGCCCCCCCCCATGCTCATGTCCTTACCCTGAATCCAGGGACAGCTCAGCAGAATCAGGAGCAGCAGCTGGGGAGGCGGCGGGTGCTGGGCCCTGGGAGTCCCCATGGCGACTCACCCCGATCTCTTCTCTCCTAAGCAATCTGGCTGCCACCTTTCCTCCGTCTCCTTTTATCTTTCTCTTTATTATTTTTTTTCCCCTGCTAAAGGGTCAGCAAAGGAACACAATTTATCTGCCCCTTGGAATGGAGGGGCAGAACTGGGCTGGGTGTTGCCTGGAGCCCCCACCCCCCTTTGCTCAATCTCTTCTGTCCTCTGCTCCTGGATCGGTGGTAGAGGGGGGCGCGGCTCCGGCTGCAGGGGGTGGGGCTGAGAGGGCCGAAGGGGCCGGGTCGCCTGGGTTACCCTCTCGATCTGCAACCTGGGTCCATCCGGCTGGATCCCAAGCCCGAGAGGTGAGGAGGAGGAAGGCAGCTTCCGGGGGGCCTAGGGTGGGGTCGAGGATCGGGAAGCTTCCTACTGGGCTCTAGGGGGCTCTAGGGGAGGGGATGGGGTTGCGGAACCCGGAGAGAGGAAGCTCTGGGCACTGGAGCTGCGGGAGGCAAAATCTGAGAGAGGTGTCGAGCTCACGTCAGATCCTGGGGACGGGCGAAGGGAGGGGCCTGGGATTTATTTGTGGGGGAGGGAGGAGGAGGAAGTGCAGATGGAGGGAGGTGGGATCTTAGGAGCCTGGACCGTAATCCGCACTCCCGCGGCCCCTAGGGGGTGCAAAGGAAACTCTCCGGTCCCAGCAGCAATTAGACCCCTCCCCGCCATTCCAGCACATCTGGAATCTAAATCTCCTCGTCCCCGGGCGCCGAGGGCCGGCAGAGCCTGGTTCGCGCCTGCTCGACCTCCCCGTCGGCCTCCTTCCCACATCCGGACGCCGCCGTGGGACCTCCCTGGGCCTTCCACAGGAGCTCAGGTGGAACGAACGGGCTCTCCCCGCCCGCAGGGCAAGGGCGGCTCTCCGTGGTTCCGGGAAGTCCTCGGGGTGGCCCGGCTGGGGCCTGGGGAGGGGAGACCCCCTCCTCTCCCAAACACCAGACTCCCGCCCGCCGGCCCGTCCTTTTCAGAACCACGGGGCGCGGACAGCGCCCACCGCCCCGCCCCCGCGAGCGGCCCGCCCCCGCTTTGGAGAGCCGCCGGCGATTGGCGGAAGCTGCTTTCTTTCACTGCTCATCGGTCCCCGCCCCGGGCCGGCTCTCCCAAGGCCGAGGGGGTTGGGGGAGCACAGGCTGACCGCCCCCGGGACCCGCAGACCTTCCGATGGGCCGCGGCGTCCCTGCCCGCAGTCCCGGGGCCGGCGGGGGCCGGCGGTCCGCACGCTCGCCCCGCCCCCTGGCCGGCCCCGCCCCTTCTTTTCGCATTGCGGGGCGGCCGGAGGCTGGCACGGTGCCCCCTGCACCCCACGTGGCGTCCGGCCGGGGCCGGGGCCGGCCGCGCGGTGGGGGGTGCGGGAGGAAAATCCGGAGGAACAACCCCCGAGGCTGAGTTGCGGCTGCCACTGGGAGGGGTCAAGGCAGCTAAACTGAGAGGGCTGTGGGGAGGAGTGACGTCAGGGTGAGTGGGAGCCAAGGAAGGAGCGAGCAGGAGCGAGGGAGCCCGGGAGAGGCAGGACTGGCAGGTGGGCTCGAGGGAGAAGCGAGAGCAAGGAGGAGACGAGAGGGAGGAAGGAGACGCTGCTACGGAGGAAGACCGGCTGCGGGGTCCCGGGGTGCGGGGCCGGGGTCTGGTAGGAAAAGGGGGAGAGCGAGGCAGCACGCACAGAGACGGGGGTGGAGGGCTGAGAGCGAGGAGGCTGCCGGGAGGAGGAAGGAGGGGGGAGGGGCGGAGGGCGAGGAAACAGCTGAATGGAGAGGGAGGAAGAGGTGGAAAGAGAGAGGGGTGGGAGATAGGAGCGGAGGGGGAGGCCGGGGCTCCAGGTACGTGAAGGAGGGGAGAGAGACAGTCGGCCCAGGGAGCAGCCATGGAGGGGACAGGTGGCGAGCTGGGGGCACAGGGAAGCTGGGGTCTAGAAGATGCCCCAGGGCTCCTGGCCAGGGCCTCCCTGCCCGTCATGCTCCCATGGCCACTGCCCCTGGCTTCCTCGGCCTTCACCGTGCTCCTCGGAGCACTCACTTCCCTTTTCCTCTGGTACTGCTACCGCCTGGGTTCCCAAGACATGCAGGCCCTGGGAGCCGGGAGCCGGGCTGGGGGTGTCAGGGGTCGGCCTGGGGGGTGCCCTGAGGCCGGCAGGCCAGGCCCCAGGAGCTCTGGGGAGTCCGGGGAAGGAACCAGGACAGAGGGTCTCGTGAGCCGTCGGCTTCGGGCCTATGCCCGGCGCTACTCCTGGGCTGGCATGGGTAGGGTGAGGAGGGCTGCCCAGGGCGGCCCAGGCCCCGGGGGCGGGCCAGGGGTCCTGGGCATTCAGCGCCCAGGCCTGCTTTTCCTACCAGACCTGCCTTCAGCGCCCTTTGTGCCACGGGACGCTCAGCGGCACGACGTGGAGCTCCTGGAGAGCAGCTTCCCTGCCATTTTGCGTGACTTTGGGGCTGTGAGCTGGGACTTCTCAGGGACTACCCCTCTGCCTCGGGGCTGGTCCCCACCCCTGGCCCCTGGGTGCTACCAGCTCCTGCTATACCAAGCAGGCCGGTGCCAACCCAGCAACTGCCGCCGGTGCCCGGGGGCCTATCGGGCACTGAGGGGCCTGCGGAGCTTCATGAGTGCCAACACCTTCGGCAATGCTGGCTTTTCTGTCCTCCTGCCTGGGGCCCGGCTCGAGGGCCGCTGCGGGCCCACCAATGCTCGGGTCCGATGCCATCTGGGTAAGTAGAAGCGGCCTACAGATGACCTCCTGGGCTCCGCGACCCCTTGCACGCCTTCTCCTCTGCCTAGCATGGCACTCACACCTGGCCTCTGAGGGCGGCTCCCCGTTAACCCCGGGCAGGGTCCCCTGAGCTTCAGTTACCTGCACACCGTCTTTGGCTGTCCTTTTCCACCTGTACCATTGTCCTCCATGGACTCGCCTCGGGCCCTGTTTTACTTATTTAGAATGAATCTTTCTAGAGGATTCCTTGCCCTAAATCGAAATGACTCGTTAAAACAATTTTTTTTAAAGATTTTATTTATTTATTTGAGAGGTAGAGTTACAGACAGTGAGAGGGAGAGAAAGAGAGAAAAGGTCTTCCTTCTGCTGGTTCACTCCCCAAGTGGCCGGAACGGCCAGAGCTGTGCCGATCCGAAGCCAGAAGCCAGGAGCTTCTTCTAGGTCTCCTATGCAGGTGCAGGGGCTCGAGCACTTGGGCCATCTTCTACTGCTTTCCCAGGCCACAGCAGGGAGCTGGATTGGAAGAGGAGCAGCCGGAACTAGAACCGGCGCCCTTATGGGATACCGGTGCCTCAGGTGGAGGATTAACCTACTGCGCTACAGCACTGTCCCCAGAAATAAATTTTTAAAAAAGCTTTGAGCATTGGCCGGCGCCGCAGCTCAATGGGCTAATCCTCCGCCTGCGGCGCCAGCACACCGGGTTCTAGTCCTGGTCGGGGTGCCGGATTCTGTCCCGGTTGCCCCTCTTCCAGGCCAGCTCTCTGCTGTGGCCAGGGAGTGCAGTGGAGGATGGCCCAAGTGCTTGGGCCCTGCACCCCATGGGAGACCAGGAGAAGCACCTGGCTCCTGGCTTTGGATCAGCGCGGTGCGCCGGCCACAGCACATCAGCCACGGCAGCCATTGGAGGGTGAACCAACGACAAAAAGGAAGACCTTTCTCTCTGTCTCTCTCTCTCTCACTGTCCACTCTGCCTGTCAAAAATAATAATAATAATAATTAATTAAAAAAAAAAAGCTTTGAGCATTCTAGTTAAATACCCTAGTCTCGTCTTAGCCTGAAGTCCGCATTTTTTCGTTGAAAAGGGAGCCATGTCATTGGAGTGTTAGCGTTCCAGTAGCACCCCAAGAGGTGTTTTTTTAATGCTTTAAAGATGAAAAGCAAATGAAAATGGGAAGAATTTTTCTGATTGTTATTCCATGCCATGACCTTGCTTCAGGCAATATCATCTGTGTTGCCAGCCCCTGGGGACACCCTGGCCCCGCCCACCATGCCCAGTCATGAAGGCCGCCTGGCTGCTCCTGGCAGATGCCGCACACATGCTGGACTTGCCGCCTGCGATGTCTTCCCTCTCTCTCCGCCTCCTCCTACCCTGTCTCCAGGACTCCATGCCTCCTCCAGGATGCCTTCCTAGTCCCATCATTTGATTTCGCTGCTCAGTTTTCTTCCCACACTCAACTGTGTGTTCCGGGGGGCCAGACTCGAGTTGTTGGTCTTAGGCCTCCATGGAGAGACTGCCTAGCACATAGTTAAGTTCTTGAGCCCCACTTCAGAAAGCCCAGGAGACGCCACCTCCTCCAGGAAGGCACTTCGGAAGCAGCATTCCCCAGACCTTCCCCACCCCCCAGTACTCCTTTCATCCAGTGTCTATTGGAATTGTGCCCCTTCCAGAGAGCAAAGAAGGGCCCCACACAACCTGGTGCCGACGACCCTTGGGTCTGCGGATCCACTGGGGTGGGCTCCTTGGACGCAGCAGGCATGTTGGACGCTGGGCTCTCTTTCCACAGGCCTGAAGATCCCCCCTGGTTGTGAGCTGGTGGTCGGGGGCGAGCCCCAGTGCTGGGCCGAGGGGCATTGCCTACTGGTGGACGACTCCTTCCTGCACACAGTGGCCCATAACGGTAAGGGGGCTCCCATTCTAGCAGGGGCCGGGGGGGCGGGGGGGGAGAAGAGGGACTACAGAGAGAAGGTGAGTGGGCTGAGGGCGGAGGCATCAGGCCCAACCGACTTCCTGTCCCGAACAGCACCATTTCCCGGCTGCGTGACCTTGGCCATCACCTGTGGGGCAGCTGCCTTGCCAAGTGGCTCGCCCTAGCCTGCTGGGCTCCTGCCCTGCCCCTCTTATTGAAGGAGATGCAAGGCTAGGACCCTGGATAAATCACTTAACCTGCTGTGCCTCAGTGACTTTGGATAAACGGCGATGAATGGGCAGCGCTGTCGTTGGTTCTGCTCAGTCCACGCATGCAAAGGGTTAGAGCGAGGCCTGGCACTGCCCACGCGCCCCTCCCGTGTGTGCTGAGTGCTGCTCTCCGTCCATCCCCCCGTGCCCTAGGCTCCCCCGAAGATGGGCCTCGAGTGGTCTTCATCGTGGACCTCTGGCACCCCAATGTGGCTGGGGCCGAGCGCCAGGCCCTGGACTATGTGTTCGCACCAGACCCCTGAGTGCTGTCTTCCCCTGTGGACATCTGAGCTGGAGACGCTGCACTGGGAGCCAGCCTGAGCAATGGCCAGCGTGGGACCGGGGGGCTGGGGGAGGGCGGAGGCTGAGGGAGGTGGCGTGGGCACCGAAATAGACCTTCTGGATCCTCTCCGGTGTGCCGACTACTTCCTTCCCGGCTGCAGGGCTCAGGGCAGGGGCCGCGTCCTCCCCTGCAGAACCAGTCAGGTGTCTCCCTGTGCCTCTGCTGGGAGCCAGCACCACACCTCTACTCAACTGTATTCCAATAATTTAATAGAAAATTAAATAATAAATAATACGAAACAGATCGAGAAGATGGCTGAGCTGGCCCAGGCCCAGGCCAGCCTAGTCCAAAGTTACAGGGCAGGGGGGACGGCAGGGGAAGGAGGGGGTGGGGGCTCCCGGGGTGGTGGCTGTCGCCAAAGTCTGTCATGACACTTGAGCGTGGGCTACATGCTAAAAAAAACACAAAGGGGATTCGGAATCATTCAAAACCAGCCGCCAGGCAAAGACAGCAGGACGAGGCTGGGAACAGCGGGACTGGTGACGGCCCTCAGTGTGGGAGGGCTCTGCTGAGGGGGCGGGGTTCCCCATGGTGTCAACAGTCGCGGGAACAGGTGGAGAAGAGCCACAGTGACCTGTACATGCGGTGAAGGGGAGACCCACGACTTGGCCAGCAGAGTCGGGGCAAAGGTCTGGGAAGGGGAGGGAAAGAGGAAGGGGCTGGGGTCAGGAGGCAGGAAGGTGGGGCAGGGTCAAAGGTCAGTCCTTGAACACAATCTGCTGGCCGTGGGGACGCTCGTCGTGGGTGATGTGGCGCCGCACGTGGATCCTGCGGACGCGGTGCTCCCGGTTCTCTTCGTCCTCCCCTCGGCCTGCCCGACCTCCTCCAGCCGCGCCTCCTGTGGCCTCCAGGAGGGCAGGGTCTGGGCCCCGGGGAGTCTCGTAGATCAGAATGTTCAGGGTCTCTTCAAAGATCCGGGCCTCTGGGAATTCCACCTGCGAAAGGCCACAACCCGCTGTGGTCCAGCAGCACAGAGCCAGCCCCCAGCCCTGGTGGCTCCTGCACTGGCCTGGATGTCTCTGCACCTTCTTCATTTTTTTAAGATTAACTTATTTATTTGTAAGGCCGAGTTACAGAGAGAGAAGGAGAGAGAGAGAGTGAGCGAGCTTCCACTCGCCAGTTCACTCCCCAGCCGGCTGCAATGGCTGGGCCGGGCCAGATGGAAGCCAGGAGCTTCGTCTCGGCCTCCCACGTGGGTGCAGGGGCCCAAGGACTTGGGTCATCGTCCACTGCATCTCTCAAGCTGGTAGCAGGGAGCTGGATGGGAAGTGGAGCAGCTGGGACTCCAGTTGGCGCTCACGTAGGATGCCTGTGTCACAGGTGGCGGCTTTCCCCACTACATCCTGGTGCTGGCCCCTGCAACATCTTTACTCAGCAAAGTCCCGCTTCAAGGCCCAGCTCTGCAGTCAGGCAGAGTGACTGTTTCCGCTCCTCCGTGGCCTCGTCTCTTCGTGCGGCAAATACTCACCCAGGGACCGCGCTGTCCCAGGGGTCCCTCCGCACCCTGGGGACAAAGCCCCTGCCCACAGGGAGCTTACATTCTAGTGGGGAGACTCACACATATGAGGGTCTTTTTTTTTTATTTTTATTTTTTTATTTTTGACAGGCAGAGTGGACAGTGAGAGAAAGAGACATAAAGGTCTTCCTTTGCCGTTGGTTCACCCTCCAATGGCCGGCGCACCGCGCTGATCCGAAGGCAGGAGCCAGGTGCTTCTCCTGGTCTCCCATGCGGGTGCAGGGCCCAAGCACGTGGGCCATCCTCCACTGCCTTCCCGGGCCATAGCAGAGAGCTGGCCTGGAAGAGGAGCAACCGGGACAGAATCCGGCGCCCCACCGGGACTAGAACCCGGTGTGCCAGCGCCGCTAGGCGTAGGATTAGCCTGTTGAGCCATGGCGCCGGCCAACATATGAGGGTCTTCAAAAAGTCCGTGGAAAATACATGTAATGAGAGACACCACATGCACTTCAAAATGCTTTGGCACCAGAATAAACTTATCTCGTAATCCCATTTCTCCACAAACTGAGGTAGCCTCGTACACTTAAGAGAACGTAAACTGAGTTGGATGATGTCGGATGCTGGGAGAGGAAGCAGGTGAGGCTGGCCATGGCCAGGCAGTTCAGGAAGGCCTCCCTGAGGTGCCGTCCACCTGGGTGGACAGCCAGAGGAGGTGGTCTGTCTGGGGAAGGGCAAATGTGAAAGCTCTGGGTCAGGAGCGAGGGTCAGCGAGGCCAGTGCCACTGGGATGAAGCCAAGAGGCGACTGGGGCATTGCCCCTGCCTGGCCTTGGAAGGCGGGAACCACCACAGTTCCTAATCAAGATGCACTCTCCTGATTGGTTAATCTTCAGGCCCCGCCCAGCCCCTGTGGCAGTGGGCATGTCCTAATCGAGATGCACTCTTATGACTGGTTTATCTTCTGGCCCGGCCCAGCCTGTTATAGTGGGCATTTGGGGAGTAAACTAGTGAATGGCAGCTCTCTGCCTCTCCAATTTGTATATTTATATATAATTCTTTTTTTTTTTTTAAAGAAAGTTCATGAGGGAAAGTGTCACAAAGAAAGTGCTGGTCAGCTTGGGCCTAAAAATGAAATACGTGTCCATTGGGCAGACAGGGACGAGGAAGAAGAGGCCAGCAGTGTGGCATGACAGGTTAAGCTGCCGCCTGCGATGCCTATGTCCCATATCAGAGTGCCAGTTCGAGTCCCAGCTGCTCCGCTTCCAGTCCGGCTCTCTGCGAATGTACCCGGGAAGCAGTGGAAGGTGGTCCAAGTGCTTGGAGCCACATGGGACACCCAGATGGAATCCCTGGCTCCTGGCTTCAGCCCTGCCCAGCCCTGGCTGCTGTGGGCATTTGGGAAATGAACCATCAGATGGCAGATCCACCCCTCTGTCTGCCTTGTGAGTGAATGAATGAATGAATAAATCTCAGAAAAAAGCCTTCCAAAGTGTGGGACGAGTGTGCGCAGAGGCAGGTGTGAGACCGCACAGGCCACCTGGAGACTCGCAGTGCCCGGGGTGGGGGGCCCGAGGGCATCCGTCACCCAGCTCAGCCCGCGATGAGGCAGGGCCGCTCCTGCCCTCGGCACAGCCCGCGATGAGGCAGGGCCGCTCCTGCCCTCGGCACAGCCCGCGATGAGGCAGGGCTGCTCCTGCCCTCGGCACGTCGGTCCCCTGGGAGTGGAGCCTGGCTGCGGTGCTTCACACGGAGCAGGTGCTTGGGAAGCCTTTGCTGAGTGCGAGTGACTCGGGCCTGCAAGCTCAGCGGGACCTAAGCGGCCATCTGGTCCGAAGTTCGTAAGAGCCTCTATGTGGGGGTGCAGCGGTGAAGCCCCGGCTTGCGGCGCTGGCGCTCCCGGCTGCTCCACTTCCCACCCAGCTCCCTGTAATGCGTCCGGGGAAGCAAGGGAGGAGGATCCAAGAGCTTGGGCCCCTGCACCCGCATGGGAGATGCGGAAGAGGCTCCTGGCTCTGGCCTGGCCCAGCCCATGTCATTGCAGCCATTTGGGGAGTAAGTGAACCAGTGGATGGAGGCACTTTCTCTCTCTCTCTCTCTCTCTCTCTCTCTCTGCCTCTCTAACTCTGCCTTTCAAATAAATAAAGTAAATCTTAAAAAAAATAAAAAAAGAACACCTTCTATGTGGTGACAGACATTTCCGGGTGTCTACGGACCTTCCGTAGGGGAAAAGGCACACCCCACCCCCAAACCTGAGCATTCTCCCTGGGGACTAGATAGCCTTAAAACTCGTCCTATGGGCTAAGCGTGAGTCCTGCTCTAATCAGCACCTTCATTTCGCAGGCAGTGAAACAGAGAGGGGTGGGCGTTGTGGCACAGGGGCTGCGCTGCTGTGCTTACTCTGCCTCTGTATCAGAGTGCTGGTTCCCCACCACCCCGCACTTCCCATCCCGCTTCCTGCAAACGCGCCTGGGAGGCAGCAGGTGATGGCCCCACGGCCACCCACGTGGGAGACGGCATGGACTTGCTGGCTCCTGGTTTCGGCCTAGCGCTTGCTGTTGGTTATCTGGGGAGGCCACCAGTGGATGGAAGATCTCTGTCTCTCCCTCTGTCATTCTGCCTTTCAAACCAGTTCATCATTAAAAAAAAAAGAAAAAAGAAAAGAAAAGAGAAACACACACAGAGAGGTGACTTGCCCTGCGTTACACCCCGGACCACGGAACCCTGGCTCCCGACTCCTGCCCGCCCCCACCAGGCCCTGACCCCTGCTGACCTTGGTCTGCTTCTTCTCCGTGGCGTAGACGATGGAGGTGCAGCACACCTCGGCGATCTTGCGGCCCTGCCCGTAGAAGGACCAGCAGCAGATCTCGTCCCCCAGGACGTCCTTGAGGAAGAGCAGCCGCCCGTGGAAGCGCAGGGCCAGCTTGTCAAACAGCTCGATGTTCTTCAGGAGGTTGTCATCGGAAGTGCTGAGGAGCGGCCAGGGCCTCAGCGCCACTAGCTCCCTCCGCCCTCCCCTCCCCCGGGTTCCTAGCACTCTGGTCCTGCCGGGGGTCTGGCGCCCCCAGGGAGCTGCCTACCCTCTGGGGCCCAAAGGAAGGCGCATTTGCAGAGCACAAGCCAGTGCCCCAAGAGGCCCTGCAACCAGGCTGCTGCCAGCCCGGCTCCATCCAGTGACACCAGACGAGTCACCTCAGCTCTCAGTGCCTTGGTCCCTGCCCCCTGCCCCTCCCCCGTCTGTGAAATGGAAGTCGCGAGCACACTGTACGTCACCAAGGACTGTGTAAGTGGACATACAGGGTGCACCCAGAGCAATGCCAGAGAGAAAAATCCACCCTTGGCACGGCCCAGCCGTTGGCACTGCCATTGCCACCCAATCCCCTGGGCCCCAGCTCTCTGGTCCCCGGCCTGAAGCTCAGAAGTGAACATGAGCTGTCCAAAGCACCCTGGGGTGAGCGCCAGGGCAGGCGCTGCTGGAGTCCCTCTGCAGGGCCCTAAAGCTGTGTGGGCTGGGGACGGGGCAGGGCTCCACCCCCCCCTCCGGCTCCGCCCCCGCCCCCACGCCCCGCCCCCGCGTCACCTGGTGTAGGAGTACTTGTTGTTACTGCGGTTGTGCAGGAGTTTCACCACGGGCTGTGGGGGGAGAGGACAGAGGGAGGGGGGTCAGGCTGTAGGGAGAGGCCCCGCCTCCAGGGCTAGGGTGTGGGAGCTCACCTTGGAGGTGCTGGCCAGGAGCTGCTGCTCCTCCCGGGGAGATGTCACGGTGGGGATGACGCACAGCGGGGACAGGGTCTCCCTTTTTTGCTGGGGAAGAAGAGGAAGGAAGGTGGTTAACGGCATAACCAAAGGTCTTTCGTGCCCCCACTTAGAAGCCTTTGGGGGAAAATGCAGGCTGCTTAGTGGCCCACGGGCAGTGCTGACGTCGCTGGCCTCACCTCTACCACTGTGCCCTGGCCCCGCTGGCTCGGGCCCTGTCGACTGCCGTGCGTCCAGCCTGTGGCCACCATCACTGTTCATCCCGCCTGCGCTGCGCTCAGCTGTCTGCAGAGCTGGCTCCGTGGCCCGCGCAGATCTCAGCGCCAACAGTGCCTCTGAAAGGGCTGGCCCACCTCCCCGCCAGCGCAGCCTCCTCCCTGCACATTAACGGCTCACCTCGCCGTCTTCACAGCACTTAGTCCTGGGCATGCTTTGTTTTCTTTTTGGACATTTGTTTATGGTCTGTCTGCCCCTCCACCTCACACAGGCAGCAGGTGCCCAGCACACACATGGAGCTCAACACGGATCTGTTGGCTGAAAACCCATAGGCCGGCGCCATGGCTCAATAGGCTAATCCTCCGCCTAGCGGCGCCGGCACACTGGGTTCTAGTCCCGGTCAGGCACCGGATTCTGTCCCGGTTGCCCCTCTTCCAGGCCAGCTCTCTGCTGTGGCCAGGGAGTGCAGTGGAGGATGGCCCAAGTACTTGGGTCCTGCACCCCATGGGAGACCAGGAGAAGCACCTGGCTCCTGCCATCGGATCAGCGCGGTGCGCTGGCCGCAGTGCGCCAGCCGTGGCGGCCATTGGAGGGTGAACCAACGGCAAAAAAAGGAGGACCTTTCTCTCTGTCTCTCTCTCACTGTCCACTCTGCCTGTCAAAAAAAAAAAACAAAACAAAACAAAAAAAAAAAAACACCCTGGCTGGGTGGGAAAAGGTGGAGAAAAGACCAGAACCAGAAACATGGGCTTCTTTCTCCTCTGCCTTCCAAAATCTTCATGGTCAAACCCCTCTCACCTCGCCCAACCCTGAAAAACTACAATGTGCAAATCTAGAATTCTAGAAACTCTTACGACTTCTTCTAAAATTACTATTGAAGGACAAATATCTGCAATTATTTAGGTCAATTTTTACCTAGAAGCAAAGAGGAGGGAGTGAGACTCCTGGATAGTCAGATACACTACAAAGCCATGGTGATGTGAACAGGGTAGTTCTGGTGCAGAAACAAACCAAAAACCCAGTGGACATAATAAAGAACCACGAAGCAGGCCAGTGCATGGACGAGGACTGCTGTTTGAACAGACACCTGAGGGCTGGCGTTTGGCGCAGCAGGCTATGCCGCCACCTGCAACACTGGCATCCCATACGGAGGGCTCATTTGAGTCCCCCTGCTCTGCTTCCCGTGCAGCTCCTGCTAATACACCCGGGAAAGCAGCAGAAGGTGGCGCACGTACTTGAGTTCCTGCCACCCAGGTGGGAGACCCAGATGGAGCTCCAGGTTCCTCCTTCAGCCTGGCCCAGCCCTGGCAATTGCAGCCATTTGGGGAACGAAGCAGCGTGATGTCTCTTTCTGTTTGCCCTGCTGTGTTGCTCTGCCTTTCAAACAACTACACATTCAAAAATAAACAAATTAATTAAAGAGGACGCCACACACAAGTGAGGTAAGTGTGGGGTGTGTATTAGTTATCTACTGCTGTCTGACAAATTCTCCCAAACTCAGCAGCTTCAGTTTATAAAGAACATCTATTGTTTCCACATCGGAGAGCCAGGAGTGGGTTAGCCGCGTGGTTCTGGCCTGGGCTCCTTAAGGAAGCTGTAATCAAGATGTCGGCCGGGGCTGCAGGCATCAGAGGCACCGCTGCCTCTGCAGGATCCGCTTCTGAGAGAGCACATTCGGACAGCTGGCAAGTCCACGCTGGCCGGGGCCAGGAAGTGCCCAGTTCCCGCCTCTGGACTTGCCCACTGGCATGCCCGAGTGTCCAGACAGCTTTCTTCATGGCATCTAAGGGAGCAAAGTGGAGGCCTTGTCTTTTTTTAAAATTAATTTTATTTATTTGAAAGACAGAGTTACAGAGAGAGGTAGAGACAGAGAAAGAGAGATCTTCCATGCACTGGTTCACTCCCCAGATGGCCGCAATGGCTGGAGCTGCGCCGATCTAAAGCTAGGAGCTTTTTCCGGGTCTCCCATGTGGGTGCGGGGGCCCAAGCACTTGGGCCATAGCAGAGAGCTGGATCGGAAGAGGAGCAGCCGGGACTAGACCTGGTGCTCATATGGGATGCCAGCGCCTCAGGCCAGAGCTTTAACCCACTGCGCCAAAGCACCGCCCGAGGCCTTGTCTTTCATGACCTACCTTTGTCAGCCTTTCCAGTATGGAAAGACAGAAGGGAGGGAGTGAAGGGGACCAGAACCAGCGGGGTCCCTGGGGACTGCCTTGGGGCCTGGCTCGCAGTCTACACTCTAGCCCTCACTGATTCCCATCTCTCTCACCTGCACAACACACACCCCCTCTTTTTAAGCTCAAATCATCTGTATGCGTCACTGCTCAAAGCAGAGTCTTATAATCCACATGAGGTCCCGGTGGGGATCGTTCCCTAATTACAGCTCCCGAAGTACACTTCCTCTCTAACTCAAGGCAGTGAGCTGGAGAGACGAGTTCCCTCCTCCACGCGCAGGATCTAACGGAAGAGGCCTGGAATAACCACAAGGAAGGCTCTCCTTCAATCGTGGAAAAGCAACAGGAGGCAGAGAGAAGTTCCTGGCCCAGACACACGCTGGGAACTCGCCGCAGCCTCCTCCTGCCCAAGACCAGCGCTCCACGGCTCCTGACCGCATCACATGATCCTGGCTTTCCACGGACGTGCGTGGCTGCCGGTTCCTTGGCCTGCTTCCTGCCTGCCTAAGTTTGGGGATCCAAAGGCCTCTTTCTTTTGCTCTGTCCCCTTCAGCCCAAGCTGACCGGATTTTTGCCAATACAGTTCTCTTTAAAACTTTACTGGGTGTTGGCCGGCGCCGTGGCTTAACAGGCTAATCCTCCACCTTGCGGCGCCGGCACACCGGGTTCTAGTCCCGGTTGGGGGCGCCGGATTGTCCCAGTTGCCCCTCTTCCAGGCCAGCTCTCTGCTATGGCCCGGGAAGGCAGTGGAGGATGGCCCAAGTGCTTGGGCTCTGCACCTGCATGGGAGACCAGGAGAGGCACCTGGCTCCTGGCTCCTGATCAGCGATATGTGCTGGCCGCAGCGGCCATTGGAGGGTGAACCAACGGCAAAAAGGAAGACCTTTCTTTCTCTCTCTCTCACTGTCCACTCTGCCTGTAAAAAACAAACAAACAAAAAAAAAAACACAAACACTTTACTGGGTGTCCTGAAAGTCTTGCGTTCACTTTTTTTTTTTTTTTTTTTTTTTTGACAGGCAGAGTGGATAGTGAGAGAGAGACAGACAGAGAGAAAGGTCTTCCTTTTTGCCGTTGGATCACCCTCCAATGGCCGCTGCGGCCGGCGCATCGCGCTGATCCAAAGCCAGGAGCCAGGTGCTTCTCCTGGTCTCCCATGCGGGTGCAGGGCCCAAGCACTTGGGCCATCCTCCACCGCCTTCCCGGGCCATAGCAGAGAGCTGGCCTGGAAGAGGGGCAACCGGGACAGAATCCGGCGCCCCAACCGGGACTAGAACCCGGTGTGCCGGCGCCGTAAGGCGGAGGATTAGCCTGTTAAGCCACGGCGCCGGCCTCGCGTTCACTTTTGTTAGGAAAGAGCCACCCCCACGCACCTCGGCAAAGCCTGCCCTTCTCTCCTTGGGGCGTCTGCGAGCCCGTGCAGGCGACATCGTCTGAGAAGCCTGATTATCGGATGCAGTGGTCTCGGGGGCAGCTCCCTGGACTGCTCTGAGCTCTGCACACCCGCAGCTTCATCGTCAGACCACGCTTTCCTGAGAGTATCCTGTATTTAATCTCGCCTGCCAGTCATCTGTTCATCTCCGTATCATGCAGTACCTGGGAAGGCTGGGGATTTGCAGACCCATCAATTTCTGTCGTCTCCCCCCCCCCCAAAACTGTTCCTTTAGCATACTAGCTCCTCTCTCCTTGTACTGTCAACGAGAAAGCTGGTGGTCCCTGGAACATTCTATCTGGAAGTCTCCTCGGATAGGTTATTCTAGCCAGTCCTCTGGGGAGCCAGGGAGAGTCTACATTTTACAGCACAGCAGGAGACAGCGTTGCTAAACTTCCTGTTAGTCAGCAAGGATCCCCTTTCTCTCTGTGTCATGCTCTTCACCGGGGTGCAAGCCCTCGCTGCAGTCACCAGACTTCTCGTCCCGGAGTCTCTGGCACTCTGCAGGCTTTTATTACCCCTCTCCTCAAAGTGCTCTCAGCTCTGCCCACTTCCTAGTTCCACACGACGTCCAGGGCAGGTGTTTGCCTAGTAGTTATGCCTCTGGTTGAGACAGCCACACCCCATGCCTAAATTCAAGTCCTGCTTCCGCTCCTGATTCCAGATCCGGGCTAAGACCCACCGGGGGGGCCAGCAGGTGCCTACCACCCATGTGGGAGACCTGGATTGAGTTCCTAGCTCCTGGTTTCTACCCAGGCTGTTGTGAGCCCTGGATGGACAAATCAGCAGTTGGGAGCTCTGTCTGTGTCTCTCTGCCTTTCAAACAGAATAAAAACTACTTCCACATTCAGGGATTTGTCATGGCAGACACCCCACCCTAGATATTGAAATCTGTTAGCTACTGCTGGGTAAGAAATTACTACAAACTTAGCGGCTCAAACAGCAACGCACATTTATTGTCTCGCACAGTTTCCATGGTCACACAGCGGCGTGGTCCTGGCCCAGGGTCTCGCACGAAGCTGCCAGGGCTGCGGTCCTCTGCAGACTTGACTGCGCCTCCAGGGTTTGCTTCCGAGGCAGCTGCTGCACTGCCTGCGAGTCTGCGCCGGCTGCTGGCTGCTGGCTTCACTTCCTCATCAATGGACCTCTTCCCAGGGCTGCCCGAATGTTCTCACCCGACAGCGGACTCCCCCAGAGTGAGTGACCCGAAAGAGAGGCAGAACCTGCAGTGCTCTGTACCCCAGCTGCGAGTCACACTGTCGCTTCTGCAACATCCTGTAGGCCACACAGGTCAGCCCTCCTCTGTATGAAAGCAGATTCAGCGGGAGCCTGACTACCAGGAGGCGTGCATCACTGGTGGGGCTCTGGATGCCCAAATCCCATCCTGGAACACCTGGGTTCAAGTCTCAGCTCTGCTCCTGATTCTGGCTTCTGCTGATGTGTACCTTGGGCAACAGCAGGTGATCACTCAATTAACTGGGTGTCTGTCACCCACGTGGGAGTCCTGGATTGAGTTCCTGCTTCCTGGCTTCAGCCTGGCCCAGCTTCTGCTGTTACAGGCATTTGGGGAATGAAGCAGCAGATAGGAAATCTCTTTTGAGTCTCTGCCTTTCAAATAAATAAGCATTTAGGGGCTGGTGCTGTGGCACAGTGGGTTAATGCCCTGGCCTGAAGCGCCGGCATACCATATGGGCGCCAGTTTGAGACCCGGCTGCTCCACTTCCAATCCAGCTCTCTGCTATGGCCTAGAAAAGCAGTAGAAGATGGCCCAAGTCCTTGGGTCCCTGCACCCACATGGGAGACCCAGAAGAAGCTCCTGGCTCCTGGCTTTGGATCGGCTCAGCTCCAATCGATGCGGCCAACTGGGGAGTGACCCAGCGGATGGAAGACCCCTCTCTCTCTCTCTCTCTCTCTGCCTCTATTCTCTCTGTGTAACTCTGACTTTCAAATAAATAAATAAAATCCTAAAAAAAAAGTAAGCATTTAAAAAAAACCCCAACAATTTCTCAAGTTGACAATGGAAAAGATGACTTTACAAATAATCCCCTGTAGTAAGGTTCAAGAAATGACAGAATTACAATCATTCTACACCGCTACTGAAGTCATCGATTCAGTCAAGAATTATCAGTTGTGTTGCTGTTGAGAGGTAACTGCCATGCATACTGTGTACCTGCAGTACCAACCGGATCGCTCTATGGCTGGCAACAAGGAAACGCAACAACAGTGGAGGAATCAAACTTCTAGCGTCTGAATCCAGGGGCCAGTTCCGGGCATCATTAATCACGGGTAAGATCAGCAATATTATGGGAGTCTTGGGGTAACCCAAAAAGAAATACAGCATGTTACCTAAAATGCATTCTAACTCAAAGCCTTACTACCAAGCCTTCAAATCTGCGGTCTAGCTTTCAGGAAATTCCAGACAGGGTAGGGTGACAGACCAAACGACACCACAAGTGAACAGCCAGCAGGTCTGGAAAGTGGGCCATCCTCCAGGACAACCGGCGGGCTCTTCAACAAGTCAGCACGACAAGAAAACAGAACTGGCTTGGACTGGCAGAGACACAACAGAAACGACAAGCAGACGTAATGCGAGGGCAGGGACTGAATCCTGGTTTAGATGATCCGGCTATGAAAACCATTTCTGGAACAACTAGAGAAACTGGAGTGTGCCCTGAACATGAGATGGAAAGATGTCAATTTTTTTTTTTTTTTTGACAGGCAGAGTGGACAGTGAGAGAGAGAGACAGAGAGAAAGGTCTTCCTTTGTGCCATTGGTTCACCCTCCAATGGCCGCTGCGGCCGGCGCACTGCGCTGATCCGAAGCCAGGAGCCAGGTGCTTCTCCTGGTCTCCTATGGGGTGCAGGGCCCAAGCACTTGGGCCATCCTCCACTGCCTTCCCGGGCCACAGCAGAGAGCTGGCCGGGAAGAGGGGCAACCGGGACAGAATCCGGCTCCCCAACCGGGACTAGAACCTGGTGTGCCGGCGCCGCAGGCGGAGGATTAGCCTATTGAGCTGCGGCGCCAGCCGAAAGATGTCAATTATTAACAACTCCAAAAAAAGAAAAAAAGCAGATATGAAACAGTAAATACAATGTGATTGTATTTTGGTAAAAACATCCACATCCACACACACACAAATACCTGGAAAATATATATATTTGGTGCTCTTATTTTATTAGTTATCTGTGTTTGTTCACTTCTACAATTCATAAATACTGCTGTAGAAATAAAAAAAAATGGTCATTTGTAATTTAAAATATCAAGGAACCTGGGGTAGGCATATAACACAGTGATTAATATAGCACTTGGGGCGCCCACACCCCACACTGAGTGCCTGAGCTGGACTCCTGACTCTCCTTCAGAATCTGGCTTCCTGCTATTAGGCACCCTGGAGGCAGCAGGTGATAGGTCAAGTACCTGGGTCCCTTCCACCCACACGAGACATCTAGACTGAGTTCTAGGCCTCTAGGTTGGCCTGGCTTCCTCCTGGCTATTGCAGGCCTTTGGGGAAACAATCAGCAGATGGAAGCTTGCTCTCTTCCTGCCTTTCAAACAAAATGAAAACAAATAAAGAAAAAAATTAAATATCAATCTACTAAATATTAAACACTAAACTTACCAAATACCAGATGCCAGAGATAGGTAACATCCTAAGAGAAAATACTGGCAACGTCGAAAACTGCAAGGAGTTAATATCTATAACATGTTTTTCTCATCTGGGGTTTTTCATGTGAATCTCAAAACCTAGCAAATCATTTGAGTATTTTCTGAACTCTCCTAAGGATGGTAGGTAAATAGCACCATGCCAGATGTGTGGGAGAAAACGGGATTATGTATAACACATGCCTTAAGGCATGTATAAAACATGGCCTTATGTAAGATGGCTTAATTCTCCCTACAAACTAAACTCCAATGTGCTGCACATTCCTGCCAAAGCTCTAAGAGAAAGCCAGGAAGCTCAGCGGAAAACTTGGTAAGGCGGATGAAGAAGCATTCACAGAAGGGGACACCAAAAAAGCTAGTGAGTGCGTACATGAAAAGATGCCCAACCTCATTAGTGCTCAGAGGCATGCAAATTAAAGCAGGATCACTCTCCCAGCCATCCGACTCGCAAAACTAGAAGGCTGGATGATGCGTGTGTGGTTCAGTGAGAGTGTAAGGTACTACAGCCATCTGGGAGAGCAACCCGGCGACACTGAACCTCCCAGCCATCCCACTGCCAGCTACAATTGCGAGAAACTCTGCACAGGACCACAGAGGATGGGTACAAGGGTGCTCACAGGGGCACTGTCTGCGAGGGCAGGAAGTGGGAGACAATCTAGGTCTCCAGTCTCAAGGGAATGTATAAAGAAAATGGGGGGAGTAAAGCCCATAGATTCCTGGGCAGCCATCAGAAGCAAAGAACCAGATGTAAACGCAACAGTGCAGACAGATCTTAAAAAAAAGTATTGCACTGACAAACTACAAAACACCACATGACCCATTACTCAGTGCTGTGTTTGGAAATGTATATAAAACAAAGCTTTAGCTTTTCCAGGGTACAAACACAATCCAAGCATTTGTATCCAAAAATTAGACTAGGATGGGTACCCCTGGGGAAAAGCGCAGTGGGCAGGGGACTGGGAAGGAGGCGAGGTAAATTGAAATGTCGTGGCTTAACAGGCTAATCCTCCGCCTTGCGGCGCTGGCACACCGGGTTCTAGTCCCGGTTGGGGCTCCGGATTCTATCCCGGTTGCCCCTCTTCTAGGCCAGCTCTCTGCTATGGCCCGGGAAGGCAGTGGAGGATGGCTCAAGTCCTTGGGCCCTGCACCCCATGGGAGACCGGGAGAAGCACCTGGCTCCTGGCTTCGGATCAGCGAGATGCGCCGTCCGCAGCGGCCATTGGAGGGTAAACCAGCGGCAAAAAGGAAGACCTTTCTCTCTGTCTCTCTCTATCCACTCTGCCTGTCAAAAAAAAAAAAAAAAAAAAAAAAAAGAAATGAAAGGGAAAGATCTGCACAGGCCAGTGCTGGCCAATGGCACACGCAGAGCTGGCGGGGAGGGGCGGGGACAGTCTCAGCGGAGCCTGGAGCCTGGAACGGGGGCAGCGGAGCACAGGAGGAAAGCACCGCACTTGGGGGTCAGAAGACCTGGGGCTGAACCTGCCCTCTGCTGCATACTGGCTTCTTCCTCCTTGGATGGATCACCCGACCATCCTCTTCCTTTTTATGTCAAACTCTGGAACAAGCTGCAGACAGAAGCAGAGAGCGGCATCTCTCCAGACACACACTGGGTGTGCGATCACATCAGCTCCAATTTAAACTATAAAGCAAGAACGCACTTCGTGGAGTCCATTCAGTGTCTTTCAAACCACAACTGGAAATCCACTAATGGATCATGAAGTAAGTTTAATGGGTCCCAAACAGCATTGGAAATACATAATAAAAAAAAAAAAATCAGAGTATCCTACAAGTATCATTTTATGACACTCTTTTTTAGTTATATACACGTGCGTATAAAATGCATTTTTCAGCCGGCGCCACGGCTCACTAGGCTAATCCTCCGCCTTGCGGCGCCGGCACACCGGGTTCTAGTCCCGGTTGGGGTGCCGGATTCTGTCCCGGTTGCTCCTCTTCCAGGCCAGCTCTCTGCTTTGGCCCGGGAGTGCAGTGGAGAATGGCCCAAGTGCTTGGGCCCTGCACCCTGTGGGAGACCAGGAGAAGCACCTGGCTCCTGGCTTCGGATCAGCGCGGTACGCCGGCCACAGCGCACCAGCCGCGGTGGCCATTGCAGGGTGAACCAACGGCAAAGGAAGACCTTTCTCTCTGTCCCTCTCTCTCTCACTGTCCACTCTGCCTGTCAAAAAATTAAAAAAAAAAAAAAAGCATTTTTCCCTCCTAGGGGCTGCAATCAAAGAGTTTGAAAAACATGGCAATTGTTTATACCTTTGGATTTCAAGAACCAATAGATACTTGTGGAGAGAACAGAAAGTTGTTCAGAGCTGCCACTTTTTAATCTATAAAAATACATAAAAAGAAACTCTTGTAATCTCCTACCACTGTTGTATCCTAAAAGAATGAACACTTTAACACTGTAGAGACAGAACAGACTAGAAAGCTTTCTGTAGCCCATTACCGTGGACTGCTTTTCCTCAGTCCCCTATCTCTTGGAATACGCGGTCAGAACGCAGGAGGTAGGAGCTGCCTCAGTCAGCTCTGGGGCGGCGACACCAAGCCCTGCGTCCCGGCTGTGCTTTCTAAGCCCGGCTCTTCAGAACCCGCAGGGACCCACAGAAGCAGGGACCAGCAGGTGGGGCTGTGACTGGGAGTGGCTTCTGCTTCCAGGGGCTTTCACTTGAGGAAAGGATTTCAATGCTAGATAAAACGGCACAGATGAGGAGGGCCCCAGGGTGAGGGGTGGGGGGGCGACGCCGCCTCCCAGGATTGCAGCACATCACCATCCCAATTCCAAGGTAGGTGTTCTCCCTCTAGTGGCTCTGGGAACTGTGCAGGGCTCCTGGGCAGGGGAGAGGACAGCCCCGGGGTCGTGTTGGAGGGTAATTGCTCAGGTGGTCCTGTAACAGCTGGGTTGGCTGGGCAGGAGCAGGAAGCAGCAGAGAGCAGTTATTTAACCATCGCAAGGGTCTCAGCGTGAGGGAGTGAGGGGACCTGCCTGAGGGACAGTTCCGCCCTCCCCCCAATTCTCTGGGGCTACGGCCAGTCACAGCTGGGCTCTCCGGGCAGGATCTGGGTATCCTTTTTCCCATTCTGGTATCTAATGGCTTGGGCCGCGCTCCCGGGGACACGGGCACAGGAACTCAGGAGGGAGGGGAGGGCCCTCACCTGCAGGGCCAGCTGGCAGTCCTCGATCAGGCCCTGTACCAGGTAGTAGCGCGCCTCGCCCAGCAGCTCCCCCAGCTCTCGGGCACTTTCAGGCAGTGGCACAGAACCGTCCCGCAGGTAGTTGAGGATGGTACCAAAGTGGCGGCCGCTCCGGTCAATCAGCACCCAGCCTGGGGAGAGGCAGGAGGGAGGGTGGCTTTGCCGTGGGCCCTGAAGCTGCTCGATCTTTATGAAAAAAGAATCCCATGGCCACAAGAAAGTCTTGAAAACTGATCTGTCTCAAACCTTGGCCGGGTCAAGGAGCCTCCTTTAAAAACATCCCTCGTGCGTTCTCCCCTCATTTCCTCCTGAATCTCTTCTATAGCGGGAAGGCTCTCACAGCCAGAAAGTTCTTACGCTGCAGGTACTTCAGAAAGGGCACATACAAATGGAATTACTAGGGGCTGGCACCTTGGCGCAGTAGGTTGAGCATCTGTCTGCACAGTGCTAGCAGCCCATGTGGGCACCAGTTCAAGTCCTGGCTGCCCCACTCCCGATCCAGCTCCCTGCTATGGCCTGGGAAAGCAGGAGATGGCCCAAGTGCTTGGGCCCCTGCACCCATGTGGGACACATGGAAGAAGCTCCTGGCTCCGAGCTTCAGATCTGCCCAGCTCCAGCCGTTGTGGCCCTTTGGTGAGTGAACCAGCTGATGGGAGACCCCTCTCTCTGTAACTCTGCTTCTCAAGTAAATAAAATTTTTTTTTAAAAAAATGGAATGAATGGCTAAGTTTATTCAGGCACAGAAAATGTTTAAAACCCATGAAAAGTTTCTTTGTAGCGTGCACTTTCCATTTTCTTTCTGAAGACCCCTCATACACCTGGCCTTCAAACTTCTCCGCACCAAAGTAAACTTAATTTTCATTCCACTTTTCCACGAACTTTTTGAAGCCCTCGTGCAGAATTACCTAATCAATAAACCTCTAACCCCTAATGTTAATGCCAATCATCCTATTCAAAATGTCTACGCCACTCTCCAGTTCACCGCCCATTTAAGCTGTACGGTCTTCACAGGACTTTTACTCCCTGCAGTTACGTTTGTATGCTGTTTGTTTACTTGCTTATTGCTTTATTTATTGTGCCCCACCCCTACCTCCCTAAAAAGACTCATCTTGTCAGATCCGCTCACCAAAGTCTCTCCAGCACTAACTGGAACTTCACAAACACTGAATGAATGAATGAATAAATGAATGAATGCTTTGCCTTGGTATCTTCTCCCCCACTTCTGAATTGTCCTGCCCTCTCCTATTAACCTCTTCTGAAACCCAAGCCCCCCTGAAGCAAACCTGGGCACGCGCCACGCAAACCTCAATGCGACCCTCCTACGGGTTAAGATTCACCTGCCAAGGGAACTCCCCATCACCTCCTTCTCCTGCCACAGTCTGCATTTACTGATGAGCCCTAGAGTGTTCAGGGACTTGTGTCAGGGGACCAGAGACACCGACAGCTCTCCACGTAGAGAGGGGAACAAAAGGCTGGGGGTGGGGGGCGGGACACTGAGGGAGGCTGCCCGGAGGTCGCTGCTGGCGGCAGGGCTGGCTCTCACGTCTTCCGAGACGAGGGGGTGAGGGGTGGAAGAGCTGGTAACGGGGATGATGAAGGCGCTTACGGTGGTGCCTGGCAGAGTTAGAGGTTCCGCGAAGGCCGGTGACGGCAGAAGGCAAGGGCTGGAGGAGGAGGAGGAGATGAGGAGGCAGGGGCCGGAGCGAGGGGAGACGTGAGACGGGGAAGGGGCACGAGCGAGCCGGGACGCCGGGGTCTCCGGGCGGCGCACCTACCTCCGGCGTCGGTGAGCACCTCCACCCGGCCGCTGAACATGGCCTTGAGCATGGTGTCCTGTCCCGTGAGGGTTCGCAGCGTGGTGTAGTGCAGCGAGCCGCCCACGTTCAACTTCACATACTTGCTGTTCGGGGTCAGCGGCTTCAGACCGTAGGCGGCGGAGCCAGGCTCGAGACCCGAGGGCTTAGGGGCTTCCAGCGACAGGGCCGCGGCAGCCGCCGGGCCCGAGGCCTCGGCCGACATGCCAGGTGGCGGCGGGCAAGCAGCGATCCCAGGTTCTATCCGTGTTCTCCGGCTTGCTCCCACAGACCCCGGGATCCCGGCTCTCCAGCCGCACAGTCCGGCGTACACGCCCACTCGCCGCCGCTACTCCAAAACACCGGCCCTTCCGTCCATTGCGCTCGCACCACCCGGAAGTAGGCGCCGGGTATCTGCGCAGGCGCGGAAGGCCCCGCCCCTGACCCTGGGGGCGTGGCCGCGAGTGCAGAGCATGCGCAGTCGTCTAAGCAGCGAGTTCGCTCGCGGACTGGGTTGCCCCAGCAGGGCGAGGAACCGGAGAGATGAGGCTGAGGAAGCGCGCGGCCCCCTGCCGGACGTGGAAAGCGAAATTCCCGGGCCGTGGTGGGGTCTCTGCTCCCCGAACTTCGTGGGCACGAAGGGGAACCTCGCTCCGAGAGGACGGGGTGTTGGGCAAAGTGTCCACTTCCCAAGCCCGTACCCTGACAGGATATGAGAACAGAGCCCCGAGGCGGGAAGCTGTTAAAGGAGGCGGCAGCGGTGCTAGGGTGCCGAGGAGGCAAGGCCTCTGAGGAGGCAGTGCTGAGCTGAAGCTGAGAGGGAGCGGCAGGTGCGGAGACCTCGGGCGGGAACAGGCTTGGTGTCTCAGCAGAGAGAACTTCCGGGGTGGCCGGAGCCGACGGGACAAAGACTCCCGGGTAATGCGCTACCTAGCATCCAACCCGGATAGAAAGAACGCACTGTTCACGAAAACTATGGTGGGAGAGACGTGTTCTTAGCTGACCTGACCCGCACTCGGGTTAGAGGCATAGAGAAAGATGGTTTTCATCGTGTGCCTTCATGTCTGGCCAGGGAGGTTAGCTGGAAGAAAACCAGACACAGGGTTAGAGCTCTGGTTTCAACTTTGCCACCCATTCCCTGGGATGTAGCGAGGAACTCAATCCAGGTCTTCCATATGGGTGGTAAGGACCCCACTACTTGAGCCATCGCCTGCTGCCTCCCAGGGTGTACCTGAGCAGGAAGCTGGAATTGGATGCAGAGATGGGACTCGAACCTGGGTACTCCAATATGGGATGGATGCAGGAGTCCCAGCTGGCATCTTCAACTGCTGCACGGGATGGCCACCCCAGGGGTGCACATTTAAATGCCTGCAGGAGATGGTAGGAATGCGAATGAGCAAAGTGGGCCAGTCTCAAGGAGACATGGGCCTGGTACGAACCAGAGAGCGCAAGTTCTACCCAAAGGGGTCAGCAGTTCTGATTTTCAAGTGTAGCAGAGGAAAAGAGAGAAGCAATTGCTGACAGCTGGGGCCGATTTGCATGCTTCCTTCCAGAAAGCCTTGGTGTTGCCAGGTACTGGCTTGGCACCCACAGCCGGGCTGCGGTGATGTTCCGTTGAGCATAAACAGTGTCACTGAACAGCCTCCGACGAGGTGACTCAGTGACAGGTGGGTGGAGAAACAGACCATTCCCTAATCACGTCTGAACCCAAAAACGATTGCATACTACAGACCACCAACATGGTCTAACCCGACCCCTTCCCCCACAGCGTGAGTGACGGCCGCTTCTTGACCAAGCACAGCTTTCGCCATCGTTCATTCCTGTCATCTTCCAGCTGACATCAGTAATCTAACTGAGAAGAATGAGTGTGCTTCCTGTCAACATGCAGCCTAGAGCAAAGCCCCCTTCCCTGAGCCCTCCTAGGAAACCCCACAGCAAGCCCAGACCCTTCCCACCGGGCATCTGTGTTCGGCCTCTCTTGCTCGACCACAGGTGCGTTCCTGGTGGTCTCTGGCTGAAGAGCACCCAGACATGGAGAATCCGCAGAGGTTCAGCCAAAACTTTCACTTGGCCTGGGGTCCCTTAGCTCTAGTCATTGTGTGCCTATTTGGAATCCCATGTGTGTTGGCCGCGTTTGAGGTATCATCCTGCCCATGACTGCAAGATGAGTTCTTGCCAAATTGAGCTCTGATAATTGGTTGAGACTCTTTAAGCATTTGGTTTATTTTGTTTTTGTTTTTTCACTCTTGGAATTTTTGGTTATCTGATCAGGTTTTTATTTTCTCTTGGTGAAATTGTTTTCTTTTGTTTTTGTTTTTGTTTTGTTTTGTTTTAGGCTATTCCTATGGTCTGTCTGCTTGTCTGGATTATTCTGTTTTTATTTGAGAGACAGAGAGAGGAGGAGTACCCCCATTGGCTGGAGCAACCCAGATACCCACAGTGGCTGAGTCTGGGCCTACCCAAGTCAGAACTCCATCCAGGTCTCCCTGGTGAGTGGCAGAAGCCCAACTATGTGCGCCATCAGAGCTGCCTCACGGGGTCTGCACTAGCAAGAAACAGGAATCAGGATTCAGAAGTGGACATTGAATGCAGGAGTTCTGACCCAGGCATCTCAGCTCCTAAGCCAAACACCTGCCACTGCCTGCCTGCCTGCCATTTTGAATGTTGTTCGTCTTAAAGAGGAAAAGTCTATTTGGACAAGACAAATGTGCAGGCCTGGATTTTTAGGGGTGTCACAGCCTATGACTGCTTAATCTCTAATGACTGCACTATTTGTCCCTTTAGGAGGTTGGGAATGACAACTGCTCAGGGACTCGTTAGCATCCCAGAGTCTGATTTTTTTTTTTTTTTTGGACAGGTTGAGTTAGACAGTGAGAGAAACAGAGACAGAGAGAAAGGTCTTCCTTCCATTGGTTTACACCCCCCCCCCCCGCCCCAAATGGTTGCTACAACCAGTGCACTGCGCCAATCTGAAGCCAGGAGCCAGGTGCTTCCTCCTGGTCTCCCATGTGGGTGCAGGGCCCAAGCACTTGGGCCATCCTCCACTGCCTTCCCCGGCCACAGCAGAGAGCTGGACTGGAAGAGGAGCAACCAGGACAGAACCGGCGCCCCAACCTGGACTAGAACCCTGGGTGCTGGCGCTGCAGGCGGAGGATTAGCCTAGCGAGCCATGGCACCAGCCCGAGAGTCTGATTTGATATCTGAATTAACTGGACAAATTCCTCCATCAATCAAAGGCCAAGAACTTTGTCCTACAGCCAGCCCCAGAAGCTGTACAATTCAGAAGAGATTTTCAGGTCGATGTCCTTTGGACAAACTTTGTCCCAGGTCACTATGTCAAAGCCTTGATCAAAACTTCTGTGTCCCTGCAAACCACTTTGCTTGCTTTCTTCTGCCCAGAATCTGGTTTTCTCTGGTAGCTAATCAGTGAGGATCAGCCTTTGATCAAGTTATGTTGATAGAAATTTGCACAAGCACCATCCTTAAGCATCCTCATCTCAAATAAACTAACCCAAAGTGTTGCTCCCTTCATGTCTTTTCACGACTATGCTAACTTGTGTCCTTACCTTTCTGACACAAGATTTTTTAAAAAAAGATTTATGTATTTATTTATTTGAAAGGCAGAATGACAACAAGAGAGAGTCAGAGAAGAGATCTTCCATCCCCAAATGACAACAGCCAAGGGCTGGGCTGGGCTGAAGCCAGGAGCCTGGAGCTCCATCTGCATCTCCTACGTGAGAGCAGGGGCCCAAGAACATGGGCCATCTTCCACTGCTTTCCCAGGAGCATTAGTAGGGAGGTGAATTGGAAGTGGAGAAGCTGAGACTCGAACCAGCACTCAGGTGGGATGCCAGCACTACAGGCAGAGGCTTAACCCACAGCACCACAAGGTGGGTCCCTGACTCATGCAGTTTTGCCAAGGACAGTTTGGAATAACGGTGGCCATTTAGAGGAACTTTTGTTGAGAACAAGATCATTCAGTTGGGAGGTACTTCAGAAAAAAAAGAGAAGAAATCCTCATGAAGAAATTGTTAGTCTTGTTTATCAAAACCAGATTATTTTTGTCTGACATAGATGATACTTAATTTCTGTACTTTGAATATTAATTTAAGCCTTTTTATGACATTTATTTATTTGAAAGGCAGAGTTACACAGCGGGGGTTGGGTGGGGAGAGTGACAGAGAGATCTTCTATCTGCTGGTTCACTCCCCAGATGGCTGCAAGGCCAGGGCGGGGCCAGGCTAAAGCCAGGAATCTGGAGCTTCTTCCAGGTCTCCCACGTGTGTGCAGGGGCCCAAGCACTTGGATCATTTTCTGCTGCTTTCCCAGGTGCATGAGCAGGGAGCTGAATGGGAAGTGGAGCAGCCAGGACTCTGCTACACCACAGTGCCGCCCTTAAGCTGACTTTTAAATGACACAGCTCCGTTACACTGCCAGATGCTGAAGTTGTTAGTTTTTAAGATGTATTTATTTGTTTGAAAGGCAGAGTTACAGAGGCAGAGAGAGAGAGAGAGGTCCTCCATCTGCTGGTTCACTCCCCAAATGGCCACACAATGGCCAGAACTGTGCTGATCCAAAGCCAGGAGCCTTGAGCTTCTTCTGGGTCTCCCACACAGGTGCAGGGGCCCAAGCACTTGGGCCATCATCTCCTAATTTTTTTTTTTTAATTTGCTTTAAAAAAAAAAGATTTATTTATTTTAAAAGCAGGGTGACAGAGAGAGGGTGGGGGAGAGAAAAGAGAGAGACCTATCTACTGGTTCACTCTCCAAATGGTCACAATGGCCAGGACTGGGCCGGGATGAAGCCAGGAGCCAGGAATTCAATCCTGGTCTCTCACATGGGTGATAGGGACTCTATCTCAGCCATCTTCCATTGCACATTAGCAGGGAGTTGGATCAGAAGTGGAGCAGCTGGGACTCCAACTAGCATTTGATATAGGATGCTTAATCCACTGTGCATTGACAGCTGCCCCTAAAGCAGACTTTTAAAGCACATAGCTCCATTACATTGCCAAATGCCTAAGATAATTTTTTTTTTTGACAGGCAGAGTGGACAGTGAGAGAGAGAGACAGAGAGAAAGATCTTCCTTTACCATTGGTTCACCCTCCAATGGCTGCTGCAGCTGGGGCGCTGCGGCCGGCGCACCACGCTGATGCAAAGCCAGGAGCCAGGTGCTTCTCCTGGTCTCCCATAGGGTGCAGGGCCCAAGCACTTGGGCCATCCTCTACTGCACTCCCGGGCCATAGCAGAGAGCTGGCCTGGAAGAGGGGCAACCGGGACACAATCTAGCACCCTGACCAGGACTAGAACCTGAAATGCCGGCGCAGCAGGTCAAGGATTAGCCTACTGAGCCGCGGCGACGGCCTAAGATACTTTTTTAAATCAGCTATAATGTCATTCTGTGTGTGTGTAGAAATCTATTTTTCCACATTTAAACGGTCTTCCCTGTCTTTGCAGAAGGAACAAATTTTAGCCCTTTAGAGTGATAATTTCATATTCATCAGAAGTAGTTCCCTCTCACTTTTTTCTTCGAAAGTATTAAAGATGAACTAATCAAAAAGTTGTTCCGTTTTATGTGTACACTCTAGGGAAATCTCATCCAGTTAAATAGTCAGAAATGTCTAGAAGAAATAAAATGTTATTAAAATGTGTGTTTCCTTTGTGGGCACTGAAATGTGTATTTATGTAATAGCCTTTGTTATTCTAGTTACAAGATAAGAAAAGGCTTAGTACTAAGACAAAAGAAGACCTTTTGGTATTGTCTAGTTCTTTAATTTTTTTTTAAGATTTATTTTGTTGGGGCCGCCGCTGTGGCATAGTTATTTGAGCCTCCGCCTCTGGCACTGCCATCCTATATGGGCACCAGTTTATGTCCTGGCTGCTCTTCTTCCAATCCAGCTCTCCTATGGCCTTGGAAAGCAGTGGAAGATGGCCCAAGTCCTTGGGCCCCTGCAATTGCATGGGAGACCCAGAAGAAGCTCCTGGATCCTGGATCCTGGATCCTGGATCCTGACTTTGGCCTGGCCCAACCCTGGCCATTGTTTTCATTGTTTTAATTTTTTAATCCAGAAGATATGCTGATTATTAATATAACATCTTGAAAGTAATTTCATCAGGGACTAGTTCTAAAATTATTAGTAAATTATCATTATGACAAAAAAGTTACTTGATAGAATATTTGACTTCATCCTTCTCTTTAAAAAAAAAATAGCTGAAACGTTTTTGAATTTCTATTATTGATTGGAAGTAGAGCAGCTGGGGTTTGAACCAGAGCCTATATGAGATGCCAGGACCGTAGGCAACAGATTTATCCATTATGCCACAGCACTGGTCCCTATACAAAGGTTTTACAATGTCATCAAGAGGCTAAAGGTAGGAGTGACTAATGCTTTGTCCCAGAAGCACATTCTATATGGCCCAATTTTAATCTCATTATATCACAGAAACTAGCATGTATTTCAGACTCATATTGGACCATATTCTCCTTTTTCATAATGCTATTGTTCTCCATTGAGGAGCGAACCAGCAGATGGAAGACCTCTTTCTGTCTCTCCCTTTTTCTATCTGTAACTCTGGCTCTCAAATAAATAAATATGAGAGAGAGAGAGAGAATTTTCCATCTGCTGATTCAGTCCCCAACTGGCTGCAATGGTATGGGCTAGACCAGGCCAAAGCCAGGATCTAGGAACTCCACCCATGTCTCCCACATGGAAGACACTTGGGCCATCTTCTGCTGCTTTCCCAGATACATTAGCAGGGAGCTGGATCGGAAGTGGAGCAGCCGGGACTGGAACCTGCACTCAGATACAGGATGCCAGCATTGCAAGTGGCACCTCAGTACACTGCACCACAATGCCAGCACCCAGTTCTTTAAATTTTAATTTGCCATGTAAAAATAGTGCCCATGTAATATTGTGGTTTGTAGAAGATCAGGGTTAATTTTCTCATAATGTGATCCTTCTCAGTTTTTTATATTGATTTTCTGAGTTAGGTTGCAGGATTTTGTGACAAAAAATGAGAAGGAGGGAACAGCCTTCATCCAACTATAGATAGTCTTTTTTTTTTTTTTTGACAGGCAGAGTGGACAGTGAGAGAGAGAGACAGAGAGAAAGTCCTTCCTTTTTCCATTGGTTCACCCCCCAATGGCCGCTGCGGCCGGCACACCGTGCTGATCCAAAGCCAGGAGCCAGGTACTTCCTCCTGGTCTCCCATGGGGTGCAGGGCCCAAGCACTTGGGCCATCCTCCACTGCCTTCCCCGGCCTCAGCAGAGAGCTGGACTGGAAGAGGAGCAACCGGGACAGAACTGGCGCCCTGACCGGGGCTAGAAGCTGGGGTGCTGGCACCGCAGGCAGAGGAGTAGCCCAGTGAGCCATGGCGCCGGCTTACAGATAGTCTTTTGACAATCTCCTGATGAGCAGAACCTCGGCAACATGGAGAAGCTGAATAATGGACTAAAGCCCTGAGGCTGACTCCATCTGCCTTGGCCAAGGGGACACTGAGCAAGAGGAAGTAGACTCTGACATCCCACAGTGAGCCTGGCATGGCCATCTCCGTCTTAAATGTTGACGGAGTCAGAGTGACACAGCCAGGCTCCTGCTTCTCGTGACAGTTTTACAGAACAGCGACATTACAGAGACACAGCTGCTGTATGACTGTGCTGGATCAAGATAACAACAAGACCACGCTGTACTCATATCTGAATGCAGACATAAGAACATTATCCAGGGGCTGGCATTGTGGCACAGAAGATTAGGCTGCTGCCTGCGAGGCCAGCTCCCAGAGGAGCAATGGTTCAAATCCCCACGGCTCCACTTCCAATCCAGCTCCCTGCTGAGGCACCTGGGAAAGCAGTGGAAGGGGTGGGCCCCTGGCACCCATGTGGGAGACCCTGATATAGTTACAGGCTCCTTGCCTCAGTCTTGCCAGTCCCGGTTGTTGCAGCCTTTTAGGGAGTCAACCAGCAGATGGAAAGCCTCTCCCTCTCTCTTTAACTCTGTCTTTCAAATAAACAAACAAATCTATTTCTTTAAAAAAAAAAAAAAAAGAAATTACCCGAACTATTTAATCTTATTCCTTTCCTCTTACCTTGTAAACAAAAAATTCAGATACTCAAATGTGGGGATGAGCATTAGGGTCAGTGGTTAAGCTGCCCCTTGGGATGCCTGCCTCCTATGTTGGGGTGCCAAGGTTCAAATCTCGGCTCTATCCTCCATTCCAACTTCCATCTAATGCACACCCTGATGAGCAGCAGGTGAGGGCTCAAGTATGTGGGGGTTCCTACCATTCATATGGGAAATCTGGACTGAGTTCCAGGCTCCTGGCTTCAGCCTTGCCCAGCACTAGCTGTTGCAAGTGTTTGGTAAGTGAACCAGCAGATGGGAGATCTCTTTGTGTCTCCCTGTATGTCTGTGTATCAGGCTTTCAAAGAAATTAAGTGAATAAATCACCAATCTTTTATGAAGATACCCAATCATACCCTTTCTGCTAGCACCCAGACCAGAGCCCAACCCCTTCCTTGACCATCCCCAGAAAGCTACAACAGGTGTTGGTCCTCCAAGTCGTCCCCAACACTGAGGTGATGGAGGTCTCTCACGGTTGCCTGTGATGTGTGGGTGCCTTTACTGCAATGACTCAACCCAACTTTGTTCAATTTTTTTAAAAAAAGATTTGTTTACTTATTTGAAAAGCAGAGTAACAGTGTGTGTGTGGGGGGGGGAGACAGAGAGAGAGAGAGAGATCTTCCATCTGCTGGTTCACTCCCCAAATAACCTCAATGACTGGGGCTGGCCCAGGTAAAAGCCAAGAGCCAGGAACTCCATCCAGGTCTCCCACATGGGTGGCAGGGCCCAAGTACTCGGGCAATCTTCCACTACTTTTTTTTTTTAAAGATTTATTTGTTCTATTTGAAAGGCAGAGTTACAAAGGGAGTGCAAGACAGAGAGAAAGAGAGACAGAGAGAACATTCTTCCATTCTCTGGTTTACTTCCCCAATGACTGCAGTGGGGCTGGGACTGGGGCTGGGCCAGGCCAAAGCTAGGAGCCAGGAGCCAGAAGCTTCTTCTGAATCTACAATGTGGGTGCAGGGGCATTAGCAGCAAGCTGCATTGGAAGCAGAACAGCCAGGACTCGAACCAGCACCCATATGGGACGGCAGCTCCTTCTGTTGCTTTTCTAGGTGTATTAGCAGGGAGCTAGATTGGAGGCAGAGCAAACAGGACTTGGACTGGCATTCCAGTATGGGATGCCGGTGTTGCAGCAGCGGCTTAACCCAGAGCATCACAATGCCAGCCCCAATTTGTTCAATTTCCGGTGTGTCCTTGGTGACCTTGACACAGAAAGGCCTGGGCAGTGGAGACTAGATTTTTTTTTTTCCCGGTGAATGATATTGATTTTTACAAAGTTGACTCCAAACAAGTTTTCAACATTCTGTAATCAGACAAACAGGTGTGGGTTAGGTTTGGCTGGAAGGCTGCTGGCTTGCAGCCCTTCTGGCTCCTCTCCCTTCCGGATGTAAGGGTGATGCTGTTATGAACAGCCCCCAGCTATTAAGCACCTAAGTTGAACCAGAAATAGAGCGCATACTTCCAGATGCACTATTATATTTAATGTTCTCTTCTCCTAAGTCGTTCAGAACTCTCTGTGCAATTCATGCTGTGCCATTCGCAAGGTTGCCTGCTGCATGTTTGACTATAAATGAGGTCAAATCCCTATTTTACCGGAAGATGCCGATGTATTCCCATTCCCTTCTCCCCGTGAGCCCGTCGCCATGGGAACAGTAATCAAGTACACAAGAACACCTCCATGAACAGATCATCAGGGAACAAAGTTCATCTGAATGAAGCTGGCCTGACTGCCGAGCAATCTGGAGGATTTTCTGGGCTTCTCCGCGGCATTGTGCCGCCTTCTCACTCTAAGCTGGCTCTGGAGGAGGAGGAAGTGGAGCTGTCTCAGGTAGGGACTTCTTGCTGGGAGCTGGGATGGAGCCAAGGAGCCGCAGGGAAAGTTCTCCCAGGCCTGCCTCTCCCGAGGGTCTCTGAAGGCTGGATCAGTTCGCAGTGTGGAAGGCGCGCCAGGCAGTGGCTGGAATGTCTTTAAGTGCAGGGGATGGGACCTGTGACAGCTGCTCTGGCCTGTGGAGATGGGAGGGGACAGGAAAGGCTTTAGGCCACGGGATGGAGTTGGCACCACCCTGCTGCACTCTATTCCCTTTGTGCATCCCCACCGTTTCCCAACCCAATGTGCCCTTCATCTGTTCTCAAAAAAAAAAAAAAAAAGAAAGAAAAGCCTGGGGAATTTGCCTTCCTCTCACTGCCTGCCGTGAGCCCAGGGAACTCTTATGGCTGCCAGGCTCATGTCTTTCTCCTTTCCTCTGCTCTGTGAACCAAGCTTTCTGCCTCAGTTTCCCTGCCTGTCAGCATGGTTTCCCTACGACTGAGTTAGCCCTGGCCCCTGGCATGCCAGAGTCCCCTGGCCAATGCTGACGTTAGGACCATCTTCCTGTGCTTGCTGTGATAGACCAGGCTTTGGTATAGAAGAAAGTGATGTTTGGAAACAGCACTACATTAGTTTATTAAATGTATTTACTCATTCTCTTTAATTTTAAATTTTATTTTATTTATTTGGGAGATGGAGAGTCAGAGAGCTTTCATCCACTGGTTCACTCCCCCAGAATGGCCAGGAACTGGGAACTCAATCCAGGTCAAAAAAATCCAAGTGCTTGAGCTCCAGTGCTGCCTCCCAGGGTGCGCGTTAGCAGGGAGCTGGAGCCAGGGGCAGAGCTGGGACTCAAAACTCAGGCATTGCCGGCGCCGTGGCTCAACAGGCTAATCCTCCGCCTTGCGGCGCCGGCACACCAGGTTCTAGTCCCGGTTGGGGTGCCAGATTCTGTCCCAGTTGCCCCTCTTCCAGGCCAGCTCTCTGCTATGGCCCGGGAGTGCAGTGGAGGATGGCCCAAGTCCTTGGGCCCTGCACCCCACGGGAGACCAGGAGAAGCACCTGGCTCCTGCCTTCGGATCAGCGCGGTGCGCCGGCCGCAGCGCGCCGGCCGCGGCAGCCATTGGAGGGTGAACCAACGGCAAAGGAAGACCTTTCTCTCTGTCTCTCTCTCTCTGTCCACTCTGCCTGTCAAAAAAAAAAAAAAAAACACCTTAGGCACTGACTTGGGATGTGGGGGCATCGCTTGCTTCTTAACTGCTGTTTCACATGCCCTCCCAGAACCACCATGTACACGGCAGCCCCTGGCAGAGTCTCTGGCTGCCTCTGCCCCAGGGCCTTCGTTACGTTTCCAGAACATTCTATGCATATGTACCAGGTATGTGTCTAATCTTGACAGCTCAAATTAAGTTGGCTTGGGCACAGTCCAGGGGACCATGGCCATGTAGGATTGGGTCTTTGGCAAGAGCATGTTCATAGTTCAGGCCTCCATTCTCACTCCTGGTCCCTCTCTCACCTGCCCATACACCTGAGATCCCAGCATACTTCTGTGGCCAAGCCACCCATTTGAAAGAAGTGACCAAAAAGGAGAGCGAGAACACGGAAGCTGCTGAAAATGATTTGACCTTTTCCTATCAATCAATTCTTTCCTCCTCTCTCTGCCCAGGGCAATGGAAAGGCTGAATATTTTTCCTCTCTTCCTGTCCAATAAGCAGTTTTGTTATTAAAATAAATAAGTTGGGGGCCAGTACTGTGGCCTAAGGGATAAAGCCGCTGCCTGCGGTGCTGGCATCCCATATGGGCGCCAGTTCAAGTCCCAGCTGCTCTACTTCCAATCCAGCTCTCTGCTGTGGCTGGGAAAGCAGTGGAAGATGGCCCAAGTGCTTGGGCCCCTGCACCCATGTGGGAGACCCCAAAGATGCTCCTGGCTCCTGGCTTCGGATCGGTGTAGCTCCAGCCGTTGTGGCCAACTTGAGAGTGAACCAGCGGATGGAAGACCTCTCTCTCTCTCTCTCTCTCTCTCTCTCTGCCTCTCCTTCTCTCTCTGTGTAACCCCGACTTTAAAATAAATAAACAAATCTTTAAAAATAAATAAATAAATAAATTACTATGTTATTGAAGAGGTAATGCATCTGATAAAAAGAAGTGGGCCAGCACCGCAGCTCACTAGGCTAATCCTCTGCCTTGCAGCGCCGGCACACCGGGTTCTAGTCCCTGTCAGGGCACCGATCCTGTCCCGGTTGCCCCTCTTCCAGGCCAGCTCTCTGCTTTGGCCAGGGAGTGCAGTGGAGGATAGCCCAAGTCCTTGGGCCCTGCACCCCATGGGAGACCAGGAGAAGCACCTGGCTCCTGCCATCGGATCAGCGCGGTGCACTGGCCGCAGCGTGCCTACCGCGGCGGCCATTGGAGGGTGAACCAACGGAAAAAGGAAGACCTTTCTCTCTGTCTCTCTCTCACTGTCCACTCTGCCTGTCAAAAAAAAAAAAAAAAAAAAAGAAAGAAAGAAAGAAAAAAAAGAAGTGAACAACAGAATATTGTAAGATACATTTTCTTTGTACCTGGACCCCTAATGCTCCAGTTCTCTCTTGAGGCCATCACTATCCAGAATGTCTTGTTTACTTTTCCAAAACATTTTATACATATGTAAGCATGTAGGTATCTAATCACATTCCCCTTGCAAAAATAAACATTAAAATGCTATGCATGCTTTCCTACTTTAAGTTCTTTTTAAAAAAAGATTTATTTATTTGAAAGACAGAGTTACAGAGAGAGGTAGAGCCAGAGAGAGAGAGGTCTTCCATCCACTGGTTCACTCTCCAGATGGCCACACGGCCAGAGCTGAGCTGATCCGAAGCCAGGAGCCAGGAGCTTCTTCTGGGTCTCCCATGCTGGTGCAGGGGCCCAAGGACTTGGGCCATCTTCTATGGCTTTCTCAGGCCATAGCAGAGATCTGGATTGGAAGTGAAGCAGCCGGGACTTGAACTGGTGCCCATATGGGATGCCAGTGCTCCAGGCCAGGGCTTTAATCTTCTGAGCCATAGCGCCAGCCCCTCATTTTATGCTGTTTCTGCTTGGTATATCTTGGAGCTTACTCCAAGCTTGTCTAGGTAGACCTGTTGCATCCTATTTAGTGGTTACATAGTATTCTATTATGAATGTACCACAATTGGTTTACCTCCCCACTCATGGGACAATTAGGTCATTTCTGGTCAATTATAGACAAGACTAATGAATATCTTGGTAACACTAACTTGAAACACATGAATGAGGAGGGTGTCAGGTAAATTCTGAAAAGAAGGACCACTGCTTCGAAGATATACTCATCTTTTAAAAAAAAAGATTTATTTATTTATTTGAAAGTCAGAGTTACACAGAGGGAAGGAGAGGCAGAGAGAGAGAGAAAAAAGAGATCTTCCATCCACTGGTTCACTCCCCAGTTGGCCACAATGGCTGGAGCTGAACAGATTGGAAGCTGGGAGCCAGGAGCTTCTTCCGGGTCTCCCACGCAGGTGTAGGGGCCCAAGCACTTGGGCCATCTTCCACTGCTTTCCCAGGCCTTAGCAGAGAACTGGATGGGAAATGGAGCAGCTGAGGCTAGAACCAGCACCCCTATGGGATGCCAGCACTGCAGGCAGCGGCTTTACCCACTGCACCACAGCACGAGCCAAAGGTATGCTCATCTTGCTGGGTGTTTTCCCTGTGTCCTTCGTAGAATTTGAGTCAGCGTAGACTCACATCACCACTGTGAAAAGGCCTGCTTCCCACACCTTCACCAACGCAGAGGACTCCAACATGTTGTGTCTTGGTGCAGCTTTACTAGTTCATTCATCAGTCATCATCCATGGGGCAGGGGTTGTGGTGCAGCAAGTTAAGCCACCGCTTGGGATACCTGCATTGCGTGACGAGTGCCTGCCACTGACACCTGCTTCCTCTGCTTCTAATCCAGCTTCCTGCCAATGCATGTGAGAGGCAGCAGATGTTGGCTCAAGTACTTGGGTTCCTGCCACCCATGTGGGAGACCCGATGGAGCTCCTGGCTCCTGGCTTCAGCCTGGCCCAGTCTGGTTGTTGTAGCCATTTGTGGGGATGAAACAGTGGATGGAAGATTTCTCTGTCTCTCTTTTTCTCTTTCTTTTTACTATGCCTTTTGAATAAATAAATAATCTTAAAAAAAAAAAAAAAAAAGGCCGGCGCCGCGGCTCACTAGGCTAATCCTCCACCTTGCGGCGCCGGCACACCAGGTTCTAGTCCCGGTCGGGGCACTGATCCTGTCCCGGTTACCCCTCTTCCAGGCCAGCTCTCTGCTGTGGCCAGGGAGTGCAGTGGAGGATGGCCCAAGTGTTTGGGCCCTGCACCCCATGGGAGACCAGGAGAAGCACCTGGCTCCTGCCATCGGATCAGCGCGGTGTGCCGGCCGCAGCGCGCCTACCACGGCGGCCATTGGAGGGTGAACCAACGGCAAAGGAAGACCTTTCTCTCTATCTCTCTCTCACTGTCCACTCTGCCTGTTTAAAAGAAGAAGAAGAAGAAGAAGAAGAAGAAGAAGAAGAAGAAGAAGAAGAAGAAGAAGAAGAAGAAGAAGAAGAATGTGGTGACAGGAGTCCCTGTGGACAGGGGTGAAGAGACAATTTTTTAAAAAATGCAAATTCTTGGGGGCTGGTGTTGTGGCATAGCAGTAAAGCCATGGCCTGCAATGCCAGCATCCCATATGGGTACCAGTTTGTGTCCCAGCTGCTCCACTTTTGATCCAGCTCCCTGCTAATGGGCCTGGGAAAGCAGGGGAGGATGGCCCATGTCCTTGGGCCCCCTGCACCCACGTAGGAGACCTGGATGAAGCTCCTGGCACCTGGCTTCTGCCTGACCCAGCTCTGGCCTTTGTGGCCATTTGGGGAGTGAACCAGCAGATGGGAGAACTCTCTCTGTGTCTCCCCATACCCCTCTCTCTGTAACCTTTTCAAATAAATAAGATAAATCTCAAAAAATTAGCAGATGCTCATTCAGCACGTTTGCATTTTATTTGAGAGGACAGAGACAAGCAGACTAAGAGAGAGAGGAGAGCACTCCCATTTGCTGCAACAATTTCCTGCAACAGCCAGGGTTTTGCTAGACTGAAGCCAGGATCCAGGAACCTCATCCAGGTCTCCCACGCAGGTGGCAGGGACTCAACCACTGAGCCATCACCTGCTGCCTCCCAGAGAGTGCATTAGCAGGAGTCTGGAGTCAGGAACCAGAGCTGGGAATTGAACCTGGATGCTCCAATCACAGAGGCTTTTTTTCTTTTCCTTTCTTTCTTTTTTTTTTTTTTTTTTTGGACAGCAGAGTGGACAGCGAGAGAGAGAGGAGAGACAGAGAGAAAGGTCTTCCTTTTCCATTGGTTCACCACCCAGTGGCCGAGGCGGCCGGCATGCTGAGGCCAGCACACTGCACTGATCCAAAGCCAGGAGCCAGGTGCTTCTCCTGGTCTCCCATGGGGTGCAGGGCCCAAGCACTTAGGGCCATCCTCCACTGCACTCCCGGGCCACAGCAGAGAGCTGGACTGGAAGAGGAGCAACCAGGACAGAACTGGCACCCCAACGGGGACTAGAACCCAGTGTGCTGGTGCCGCAGGCGGAGGATTAGCCTAGATAGCCATGGTACCAGCTCGCTTTTTTTTTTTTTAAGATTTATTTATTTATTTGAAAGTCAGAGTTACACAGAGAGAGGGAGAAACAGAGAGGTCTTCCATCTACTGGTTCACTCCCCAGTGACCACAACAGACAGAGCTACGTCAATCCAAAGCCAGGAGCCAGGAGCTTCTTCCAGGTCTCCCATGTGGGTACAGGGGCCCAAGCACTTGGGCCATCTTCTACTGCTTTCCCAGGCCATAGCAGAGAGCTGGATTGGAAGTGGAGCAGCTGGGGCTTGAACCAGTGCCCATATGGGATGCCGGCACTGCAGGCGGTGGCTTTACCTGCTACACCTCAGCGCTGGCCCCATGCCCCTCCCTTTGGATGGTGAAATAACTCTGGCTGCTGTGTTTAGAAGAGACACAGTGAGGCCAAGGGTAGGAGCAATGAGAGCGGTGAGTCAGGTGAGATGAGAGGTAGGACTTGGCTGGGGTCTACATGGTTGTTTTTTTTTTTTTTTAAGGTGGGCCCACAGAAATGGAAGTGGAGTGAGAGAGGAAGAGTCCAGCATGACCTCAGGGTTTTTGGCCTGAGCCAAAAGATGCTGTCAAACCAACAAGAATGTGTGGTTGTCAGCTCTTCATTGTCATAATGAATTCCTGACACAGCCTGACTGCAAGAAAAGAACTCTGCTTAACTCACAGCTTTGGAGGCTGAAAGTGCGAATAGCACAGCGCAGGCTCTGGCGGGGAAGCACTCCTCGACTTCGTCATCCC